>NC_136801.1:41637129-41679629 GCF_951216825.1 Electrona antarctica | reverse complement strand
CTGCCCCTGAGCCACCGCCGGGGCAGTCTAACCTCTAGAGATTAGTACACACCAGAAGCGGTGGATGAAACACAAGCTTTTAGCCAGACACGGCCTATAGGGGAGCCTATAGTTGCAACATCAAAATGGACTCCCTCCTACCAAGTTCCCAATGCAGACAAGCCACACATTGTTCAAATCCTAAGAGTTTGGGATACATGTATTTGAGATAAAAACACAAATTACAATACCTCAGGGTGGGGGCCGAAACACAACTCCTAACAAACAAAGGAGAAATCAGACCCGTCTGGAGTGATACTGTACTGTACTGTACTGTACTGTACTGTACTGTACTGTACTGTACTGTACTGTACTGTACTGTACTGTACTGTACAAGCCCTCCTCCCTGGCCTGTGTGTGTCTGTGTGTTAGGCTGTGCAACAGTGACACTTGGTGGTGAACAAACGCCATAACGCTATTGTCGTGCTCTGACACAGCCAGGGACAGACCCAGGGACATAGCCACACACATAGCTGTGTGTAAATACAAATATCTGATGATGGTGATGAGAGGGCCTATAGGAGGGAGATAGAAGATCTAACTCTATGGTGCGATAACAATAACCTCTCACTTAACACCAATAAGACCAAAGAAATCATTGTAGACTTTAGGAAGTCCAAAGGTATCCACACCCCCATTTCCATCAAAGGGTCATCTGTCGACATAGTTGATAACTTTAAATTCCTGGGCATACACATCACAGACACACTCACATGGTCACTCAACACCGAGTACATCCTCAAGAAGGCGCAGCAGCGACTGTACTTTCTGAGGCGCCTTAAAAAAAGTACAAAAGGACTAGTGAACTTTTATCGCTGTAATAATTGAAAGTGTCTTAACTGGCTGTATCACAGTGTGGTACGGTAACACGACCGCTCAGGACTGCAACAGGTTGCAGAGGACCGTTGAAACAGCAGCTAAAATCATCGGCAGCACAGAACTACCCAGTCTCCACAATATCTACACCACTCGTTGTATGAAAAAAGCCCACAACATCATTAAAGACACCAGCCATCCCGCAAATACCCTGTTCAAACCACTCCCTTCCAAAAAACGCTACCAGAGCATCAAATCTCACACCACCCGTCTCAGTAACAGTTTCTTCCCCCAGGCAGTCAGGCTGCTGAACAGCTGACCTTGAACTGTATTGCACTGTATTGTCACTTCACTTGCACTTTTTTGTGTGTTTTTGTGTTTTTCTTTGCACTATAGATGTTTGTTTATGTCCTGTGTATGTAAGACAGAGTGCTCTGAGCAAAATAAATGTCATTGTATTTATACTCTGTATATCTATACATATGACAAATAAACCTGAACCTGAACCTAACCTAACCAAAAACAAAACAGAAAACAAAGCCAATGCCACCCATCCCTACATAGTTATTACCCAATACATTACATTTATCACAAGGCTAAAAACTGAACAAAGTGCTGGTTCTAGAAAGAACAGCAGTGCATGCAGGCAGCATTATAGGTGAGCATGGTCACAGGAGCCAATCACCAGCCAGGACCACCTGGTAGTAATAGCCTTAGCCACTCACATTCATACACCACTCAGTCTACTCATAAGCTGGTAACCACTCACTCAAACACTACTCAATTGCACATTCACCCCAGCTGGTCACTCATCCACACTCACACGCACGCACACACACACATTTTAGTTCTTTATTTGAATCCACGAATTACAATTATTTTTTACAAGGAAACAAATATAACGAGGTTGACAGTTCATGTTCACTTAAGGATACACATGGCACCTCCTCCTCCACACAGACAAACTGCCTAGAACAGCCCAAACAGAACAGTATTTGGCAAGTTGTTTGGCTTTACTCTTTGTCATGCCAGCTATTCTTAGGCCACTCATGGTCAGTTTATACAGTATGCACATGGCCCAGGCTTCCGAATATCAGTATGGCACATATACAACTATACCCCAGGTTTGTTATACTTCCAAATAATGGTTGGTACTTAGGATGTTTATCTTGGAATGCCTCACACACACACACACACACACACACACACACACACACACACACACACACACACACACACACACACACACTAGGGAAAAGACACAGCAATGCTGTACGTTAAACATGGAATCTCCGTGACATTAGGTGAGTAGTTCATTGTATAAGTCTTACGCTGGTAAAATCATCATCAACATAACATAACAGCTTCCCCCCCCAAAAAAACATATAGGCCTACCAAACAGGTATAAGCTACTGTACTTGGAACTGTCAGTGTTTGGCCACCGTGCCAATTCTTATAAACACTTTAATTCGTTGTAGTTTCTACACATTGTTTGTTTGTCAGTTTGTCGGCTACACGGTGCTGCTGAAGTCTTAACTCTCAAATTTGACTTTGTGTGAGAGAATCCTGCAGTAGCTGAGGCACAGTGGCGGGCATGTGTTTGTTTTAGCGTTTACGGGTTCTATCGCATGCCGGAAATTACGTGATCTAATAAAGATCCGTCCCGTTATAGGGTTAATGTTAAAGGATTTATAAAATGTTCTGCTTTCTGTTCTGTTCCCAGACAGTGTTTTTGGTGAAAACAAGCTACAGTATACAGTATTCAACTGCCAATAACTGAACGGAACATCGCAGTGACACAGTAGTCGTTGCCCCTCTCTTTGGCCGTGTGCCCCTCGCAAAAATGATATGCCCAGACGGCCACAGTGGCCGTTGTGCCCATGTGCCCCGACCGGCGCCCACAGCAGTTCATTTTACCGTTTTTCCTCTGCGCACTTTTCCAGTCATTACGGTAACCAATGTTCCCCAAACGTCTCGCGCAGAACAAATCTGTGTAGCGCACATGAACACCAGAGATATATCTGTGTATTGTAGTTGTGTTTCCATTTGCCAAGAGGTTTGATTCTTTTGCGTTACTTTGCCTTAATAACTACCCCCGCTGGTCGTCATGACGCACGCACGCACACACGCACGCACGCACGCACGCACGCACGCACACACGTGCGCGCACACACACACACACACACACACACACACACACACACACACACACACACACACACACACACACACACACACACACACACACACACACACACACACAAACATTTGAATCATTTATTTATGTCCACATAAGAGATGCAATACAAGGACACAAGCCACTCTGCTCTTCTCTCTTCTGCTGCTATTTCATAACAAACATGAAGGGAGATGATGGCCGACGAGATTCAGAGCGGGGTAATACTAAAGTATCCGCCCATTCACTGTTATAAATGCAGGTTTCATGTTGGGTCAAATTGATAAACTGCGTGAGCCACGCATGTTTTACACAGTTGAACAATTGAGCTTGTCGGGTGCAAACGTAGTCTTCTACCTCTTTCCTCTTACCTGTGCAGTCCTCCTGCTGCGTGTCTTCTTGTTTTATTGTTCCAAATAAATTATTCCATCTGAAAAGTCCTTAATTCAGCAACAGCTTCCAACAACAACACAAAACGCTAACTGAAGTTGTGATCATGTTAAAAAAAAAAGAAGAAGAAAAAAAACATCCACTCATCTCAACCCATGCACAGCTGGGCATGCAGCATTGACGACGCATTGTCTCTCACTCCATCGCCTGTAGTCAATTAAACATCGTTAAGCTTCCCAACGTGTTTAACAAACTACGCTACAACAGAAAGTGTAACATTTTGAATCTCTATACAGAGCTTAAAATGAAGTGAGGTAAATGAGGTATTTGTTTTTTTCCAATTTAACGCAGACATAGACTGTACTTATCGTGTCTGAATGGGAAAATTGTATTTCTGTGTTATTCAATATATTAATTTAGCACAAAATATAGGCTTTTCTAAACCAAGCCCTCATTCAAAAGTTATGTAGGCTGTCATTGTATTTTCTGTGAATTAACTCACAGTTTAACCCAGTGATCCTCAGCCATTTTAATTTCAAGGACCCCCAAATTAAATGTATCTGAATTAGCCTATAGGCCCTAGGGTGACAGGGTCCTAGGCCATTTCATTATGATTTTCATCTCTGGACTGGGACCCCAATACATGTTACAGACATGTTTACAATATTTTACAACAGTAGCTACTTATGTTTTGTTATTTAAAGCTGTGATTATTTATTTAAGAAGCACTGTTCTGAACCAATGTTCGCCTTGGGAAAAGAAAATGTAATCATCCTTAACCTTTAAGCTAAGGCCTCACCGTGGGTCCTCCCGCCACACTCCCTGTGGTGGTGTGGAACACGTGTGTCGAATTTGATGTCGGTGGGGCGAACGGTTCCCGAGTTACGTGGATTCCAGACAGACGTACCGACGTACAGACAGAGACTTGGTGCATTTAATAGATAGATGTATTGTTTGTCCCTATAAGGCCACAATAGGAATAAGTCAGGACTTTAATAGATCTAATATATCTAATCAAATCAAATCAGTGTATGAGAGCCCAGACTGCATATCAGATGGTCTTGTTCCTGTTAACCATACACCGTATGTCACATGCACACCAACGCTATACCGACAAGACGCATGCACGCACGCACGCACGCACGCACGCACGCACGCACGCACGCACGCACGCACGCACGCACGCACGCACACGCACATGATTTGTGTGTTTCAGTCAATAGCTTAAATGTGTGTATCGTCAGTCAATACCTTAAAGAGAGTGCTGTGTGTGTGTGTGTGTGTGTGTGTGTGTGTGTGTGTGTGTGTGTGTGTGTGTGTGTGTGTGTGTGTGTGTGTGTGTGTGTGTGTGTGTGTGTGTCGGTACAGTAGCTTTGATGTGCATGTGATTGAAAATGTTGACAGGAGTGTGGCAAAACATTCTGTTTTCTCACGTTGAGCGCTTGCTGCCCTAAAATGTTGATGCCCTCACAAGTCACTGAAGTCAGGGGATATTAATAAAACCTGGGAATACATTTCTTACCAAGACTTTTCTTCACCAATGTGTTTACAGTAAAGGTGTCTACTAACATATCCCACATTGGTTTATATTCAACCACCCTAGGGGAATGTTTGACAGCTGCTGAAAGTTGGGGTACCATACTGTATACAACCATTATAAGGCAAAATGTTCTAAATTTCATTATGCTTTAAGTAGCATGTGACATGTCAAACTAGGGGGTTTCATCATTCTGAATCCATTCCAAGCATTAGTTTTGCACGGAAAACACTCCTTGGGCTAAAAATGGCCATAGCCGTCTTCGAAAATGTGATGAAGTCAGCACATTTGGGCATATTTGGGCAAGTGGCTATGGCCAAACTAGGGGGTGTATGGCCAAACTAGGGGTCAAACTAGGGGGTTTTCATGATTCTGAATACATTCCAAGCATTAGTTTTGCACGAAAAAATGGCCATAGCCGTCATCACAAATGTGATGAAGTCAGCACATTTGGGCACATTTGGGCTGAAGTGTCTATGGCCGTTTTTAGCCCAAGGAGTGTTTTTCGTGCAGTGTGGTACGAGGTGTATTTCCGTAGGATTTGTTTGCTAAAAGTGATTTTTTTGCTTTTTTGGCTTTCATAGGGACCAAACTGTCAGAAAATGATGGGGTTCAAATTTTCCCGACCACCACCCCTTATTTGGGGGGTTATATATTTTGGGACCACCCATAATAGTACGCCAGACAATTAATGTCCGATTTTCATAATATTAGGGTTGTTTTATAGGTTTTTAAATATTCTGAGTTGATTTCTTACACTTTGAAAGTAGCCAGAATAATCTTTTCTGACTTTTGGTTGGGGTCTTTCTTCACCCGTGACCCCCCGGACTCATCTCAGTACTCATTACATTCCTCGCTCTGCTCCTGTTCCAGAACAATGTCAAATTAGATAATAATTTAAGCATTACAAGTTTTTGTAGCTGGGCACTGATTACAAAAATGAGTAGTGGCTAATAAATGGGGTCTTCCACAGGGGGTCCGGGACTAGTTTTGCCCATATTCTTGCACCCATGTATGTGATTTGCAAGTATTTCGAATAGTATTAGAATATCTTGCGTTTATGTAAAGTACTTTGATAGTTTATTAGTATTCTACCATTATGGTTGACAGGTGTTACTGCAGGGAATAAAGGTATTGCAACTTCTCACTCTTGAATGTCCTCCCTAATAGTGTTGACACAGTCTCCACCATAGCATTTGCAGAGAGGAGTGCAAGGCAGGTTATTGTTTGAGAAAGTTTCAGAGAAGTTGGAGCTGAAATGCATTCACAAGACACCAAGTCAAGTAACAGCAGGACTCGGAGAACATCAGTGTTGTGTGACCAAACACATAATTATGTCTCACAAAGCACCATTAGCAACAGAGGCCCTTGATGAGGAATCAGGGTATTAGCCTCTTCATGTGTGTGCACCTTCTCAAAATCGCGTCCCTTGATGAAGTTATCATATATGACAACCAGCGTGAAAGAGCTGTCCCTTGAGAAATACTCAAGCAGTCCCTGGCCTAACACACATGTCAGCTTCCTCTTGGTTGAGACAGGAGTTCCTTGATGGACATGGTGAGCTTCATCTCTCATGGATGGATTTCGTATTCTACAGATGAAGTTGCTCTCTTCTGTCGAGTCTTATTCTTTAAAGACTGATCCATGTACCGATCAAGGACAATGCGTCCCTCATCATAGCCAGCCATCATCGTTTTGATGCGTTTGTTGAATGCATCCTGAAGATCTGCCAGCTTCAGCATGGTTGGTGTCTTCTTCATGCTCTGAAGCACACCCATGTCGTCAACTATCAGAACTTTGACAGGCTGTGGGATACTTGGAAGATCTTCCTGCATCAGATCATGCTCTGGGACAACTTCAAGAGGCTCTGCCTTGGCATCTTCTACTGCATGCATCAGACTGGCTTTGTCTGTGGAAATATACAGGGTTCCATCAACAGCACACAGAGAACGGGGAACTATTGACATCTCATATTCACCAATTGTCTCCTCAAGTTTAGGAACAAAACTTGGTCGGCTGCCTTGGATGATTAAAAATCGTCCCAGCAGTTGAGGTTCCTCACGCAACTTGATGTCTTTGTCTCCAATACGTACTTTCGTTTTTTCCATCCAATTTGAAAAGGTCTTCAACTTGAGTTTTGTCATTTTGTCCCACACTGAGAGACTTGATGTAGAGATCAATCGTTCAGAAACAAACTCCTCAAAGAGCTTCTGGCCCTTATCTGCAAAATTAAGAATGTCATTTTTTGCCCCATCTGACACAAGCGCTGATGAAACCAGACTCTTCAATGGTGTGTTCTCTTTGAACGGATTGCCTCCACAGCAACTCAATCAATTTACATTGCTTGAGAGCATTTTCTCTTGACCTCAATGCAATCTCTCCTGAGAGCTGATAATGTTCTTTCCTTGAAGACCTGGAAGCTTTTGGGAAGCTGTTGAGGTACTGATTCACTAGACCAGAAAGATGAGGTGTGGTAGTGACTAGTCGGTCCAGAGCTGCTTCATCTCTACTGAGTCCAACCATCCCACCATGTCCCTTTAGGGCTTGATCTGCTTGATCTGTGAAGAGATGAGTGAACGGTATCTCTGACTTTGCCACCACAAATTCACCTGACTTCAGTGCGTTCCATGTTTCTGGGTCATCCTGTTCAAGAGCGTTCATTTGGGCAAGATAGACTGGCATCAGTCGAGCATAGTTAAGGAGATCACGAGCAAAGACATACTTGATGAGTTCCTCTAAGGATGACAAGTAGCCCTCCCAGTCACCTGACCGACAACAGAAAGACGAAGAGAAAAGAGAAAGACAGCAGCAGCCTTTATTTAGCAGCAATATTTGCTACACTTGGGTCTGAGGCACCTTACTTTGAAAATAGCTGATCTACAAGCTCAAACTACAACCTTGTAGATCAGCTAAAGTTCTCCTTGGAAAAGGGATGCTATGGTTCAAGTGGTTTAATGTAAAAAAAATCACACCCGTGTGAACTGAGTGGTGCAACTCCCCCCCTTACACCCCCCTCCCCCCTCTCTCTCTCTCTCGCTCTCATTAGCAGGCAACAGTACAGCACTATTTCTCTCTCTCTGTTTCTGGCACGACAGCGCCCCTACTGGTACTCATGAGTCACACATGAGTCACACACAAACATAGGTTAACACGAGTCACATAGGTGTCACACGGACACCCACTCAAAAATAAAAAAGTTCCTATCCCACAATTATTTGGTGGGCCCCTGTAGTAACTCTGAGGACCCCCTATGGGCCATGGGCCCCCTGTGGGAGACCCCTGGTATTGGCTACTACTATTTTTTTATATCAGAGCCCAGCTACAAATACTTTTATGCTTCATTTATGATCTAATTTGACAATATTCTGGAGCAGGAGCAGAGCGAGGAATGTAATGAGAACTGGGATAGGCCCAGGGGTCAGTCCGGGAGGTCCCAGGTGATGAAACACCCCTACCAAAAGTCAAAAAAGATTCTTCTGACCACTTTAAAAGTTTAAGAAATCAACTCAGAATGTTTTAAAACATACAAAACAATTATGAAAATCGGACATTAACTGGCTGGCATACTGTTCTGGGAGGTCCCAAATAGATGACCCCCACAGAAACGGGGTGGGGGTCGGGAAAATTTGAACCCCATCATGTTCTCATAGTTTGGACTCTATAGAACCAAGATCTGCAAAAAAATCAATTTTAGCACAAAAATCAGAATGATGAAAACCCCCTAGTTTGACACGCCACATGCTATTTAAAGCATAATGAAATTTAGAACATTTTGCCATATATTGGCTGTTGATGGTACCCCAACTTTCAGCATCTGTCAAAAATTCCCCTAGGGTGGTTGAATATAAACCAATGTGGGATATGTTAGTAGACACCTTTACAAACACCAAAAGGGGTTCCCGCCCAAAATGGGTTAATAGATCTAATATATCTAATCAAATCAAGTCAGTGTATGAGAGCCCAGACTGCATATCAGATGGTTTGTTCCTGTTAACCATACACCGTATGTCACATGCACATCAACGCTATACCGCACGCACGCACGCACGCACGCACGCACGCACGCACGCACGCACGCACGCACGCACGCACATGATTTGTGTGTTTCAGTCAATAGCTTAAATGTGTGTATCGTCAGTCAATACCTTAAATCCTTAAGTGTGTGTGTGTGTGTGTGTGTGTGCGTGCGTGCGTGCGTGCGTGCGTGCGTGCGTGCGTGCGTGCGTGCGTGCGTGCGTGCGTGCGTGCGTGCGTGTTGTCGGTACAGTAGCTTTGATGTGCATGTGATTGAAAATGTTGACAGGAGTGTGGCAAAACATTCTGTTTTCTCACGTTGTGCGCTTGCTGCCCTAAAATGTTGATGCCCTCACAAGTATACGAACCTGTGTGTCAGCAAATGCAGACACACACACACACACACACACACACACACACACACACACACACACACACACACACACACACACACATGCGTGTGCATGCGTATGTGTGTGTGTGTCCTCGTCTGCTCCTACACATTATTTTATTATTTTAACAAGTCGTTCCTGGCAGAAACCTTGTACTTTTCATGTTTTCTTTCTTTCATTTTTCTTATTTATAATGTCGCCCAACAGTAACACAGTATCACAATGCATTCTGACTGTGAGCTTGGAGTTTGTGTACTGTATATACTGTGTATATATAGCTCTTAGAATTCTGAACCAATGAAAAGTAGTATCACTAAACTACATCCATTGGAACACACAGCTTCTGTTTTGGACTTGAATGTTCCTTCAGCTCTATTTGGCCAGGTGACGCATACCTTGCCGGTTGAGTGTCTCAAATGGAAGTACTGGGATTTGGCAGATGTACCGGTGATGCGTTGGTATTGGTTCAGAATTATCTAAAGTCCAATAAGCAGGCTGTAAACATAACTCATAGGACCTTAAGAAATGGCATATTTTAATGGTTTTTTGATTGATTGATTGTGGAAAGGAGGGACACCCGCACACCGCCACTTGCTGGGTTCAGAGCATTTTATTAAAGCAACGTTTCGGTCTTGCGACCTTCCTCAGGCCTGAGGAAGGTGTCCCTCCTTTCCACATGGTATATGCCTCGTCATCATCGCACCTGCTCCAAATTACCTACCGGGTGAGCGGAAGTCATCTCTCTATAAGTATTGATTGATTGATTGAAATATTTATTAACAGTTTGCAGAATTACAGTACATTTCAAGCACAAACTCAATACAAAGACTGTTAACTGTGAGTGGACAACCCAATTAAGCATTACACTTGTTTACAAGAGGGTCCACCTTGTTCAATTCATCAAAACATTTAGAGACGTACAAATAGACACTTCTATATAGTCAAAGAACAGAACAGGAATTCATCATAAAGGAGGTAAAAAGGGAAAAGAAACATATACAGTGAGGGGGAAAAGGGGTGGGCGGTGGGGGGTGATTCAGATTTTTACGGGGGCCAGTTTCGAATTGCAGCCATCCGTAGGTGCCCTTTGAGAGCGGTTTTGAAGGAGTCAAGGGATTCACATGTCTTAATGACTGTTGGTAGGGCGTTCCACATTTTGGTGGCATAGGAGCGAAAATAATTTAGTCCTTTGTTTGTGCCGAATCTGGGTTGTACATGGTTCGTTGCACTCCCTCTGGTGTTGTGGGTGTGGACTTCGTTAACATTAAGGAAGTATCTAGACAGGTACATGGGTATCTTGGTAGTGTATCGAATCTCGTGGACCAGACCCATTGCAAGATGCTGTACTCTGTCGTCGACCCTAAGCCGGGATTACCGGGATACATATCCCAAATATGAATGGGTCCACGTGATATGAATTATGAACAGGATTTCAACATGGATAAAAGCAGTATACGACCTGTTATATCACAAATCTATTATCCGCTCCATATCAGTCAGTTGGTAGGGGGGCCCCTTGAAGCGCATGCAGGCCAGAGGGGTCGTCTGTCCTGGAGAGCTCTCCTGTGTCTCTTACTTTTTCAGACATCTATATAGACATCTTTCTGTCTCTCTGTGACCTTGATAAGCACAGCTAGGGGTGCACACTCTTATAAGTAATGATAACTGCATTAAGTCTTTTCTTGCCATCTACGCTTATAAACGTAGCTAGGCTATTTGGACCTACTGTATCTATGCCAGCTACACTTATAAGCGTAGACATACGTTTAATCCATATATGAACGCGCCAACCGTTTGTTTACCTTTTAGCATGGCTCCGGGTAGTATAGCCCTCCTCCGACACCACCAGCGATGCGATTTCTAAATCCAGCTCTGTTGGGCCTCCATTATAACCCGATTTTCAAAGTGCCGTATCTCCAAAGGTGCGCACCCGACAGTCGTAAATCATTTGTGATTTTTGTATCGCATCGCTGAGAAGATGTAGCTGGTTGTTCTGCTAGCTAAAGGCTGGGGGCTGTGTTGTGTTGTGTCGTTTCACTTCCGGAAGCCCACACCTTCCTGTTTAACCCGGAAGGACAACAACCTCCATATAGAGCGGGCCTGGACGGGCGGCCGCTGGGGCAGTACAACCATGCTAACACTAGGGGCAGCAAAGGAGTTTTAAAGGTCTATTTTATCTCATCACGGGCCAAGCATGTGGCCACCAACATGTCCATACACGGACACATTAAATGGTCTTGGTAAAAAAAAGACTCGCTCTTGTCCGTGGCAATTTTTTGATTTTCTGTTTTACACACCATTATAATGTTCTCATTTTCATCATAACACCCATGTACTGAATGTCAAGTCTCCAGGTTTTCTTCAGAATATGTATGGCATATTAGTCACTAGTACTAGTGGTTCTCAAATGTTTTATTTGCAAAGACCCCCTTAACCCTCAGCGTTAAAGACCTGTTATTCAGGGCTATCTATTTATGTGTTTCTGGTAATATTATTGTCCACTCATTGTGTGTGTCCGTGGCAAAAAAATAATAATATATATATATATATATATGTTGACAAAAATGTCACCACAAGCCAACGTAGCGATGACCCCTTCGGGTCACTTCGTCACTTTACTCATTCACTCACTCACTCACTCATTCACTCGCTCATTCAGTCATTCACTCACTCACTCACTCGCTCATTCACTCTTTCTCTTCCCCACGGTGTCCCGTTTCTGTGGATATGACCCAGGCCGGCACATCAAACCCCCAAACTCCTGATCTCAGGGCGGACACTCGTAACCGCCAGGCCCACGGTTACAGGGTGTTCAGGTTCAGGTTCAGGTTTATTTGTCATATGTATAGATACAGAGTATAAATACAATGGAAATTATTTTGCTCAGAGCACTCTGTCTTACATACACAGGACATAAACAAACATCTATAGTGCAAAGAAAAAGACAAAAACACAAAAAAAAGTGCAAGTGAAGTGCAATACAGTTCAAGGTCAGCTGTTCAGCAGCCTGACTGCCTGGGGGAAGAAACTGTTACTGAGACGGGTGGTGCGAGATTTGATGCTCTGGTAGCGTTTTTTGGAAGGGAGTGGTTTGAACAGGGCATTTGCGGGATGGCTGGTGTCTTTAATGATGTAGTGGGCTTTTTTCATACAACGAGTGGTGTAGATGTTGTGGAGACTGGGTAGTTCTGTGCTGCCGATGATTTTAGCTGCTGTTTTAACGGTCCTCTGCAATTATTTGGTGTCCACCAAATAATTCATTTTTTTATTTTTTTTGCCAGTTAATTACTGTATGTGTGATATGTGAGCTTACCATAATCATAGTAATCCTTAATGTAAACGGCTTGCGGAAGCTAACAAAGCTAACAAGCTAACGTCTTGGGATATTTCAAGGGTACTATTATCTGGCATGTATGCGCTATATTGTATCATAATATTTTGTGTGTGCTTTGTGAAGTCGGGGGGTTAAATCAGCCTTTGCTGACTAGTAATGGGGTTCCTTGACATGAAAACAAAAGTTTTGGGCACCCACTGTTGTAGCTGTGCTGATGCTACTGTAGATGGGTGCGTCCTGTGACTTTGTGCTGGGCGAGAGCATCGTTTCCTCAGCAGAATTGCGGTCACATCTCCTTCCAACTTGCTGAATCCGCTGTTTAAATTGGTCCAGCAATGTGCAAGGTGCAGGCACACCTGGTTCTAGAGACATGGTTTAGTTTTAGTTTCATGTTAAAAGCAGAATTTCACTTCACGAAACACTTCTGGGGGCCTTATTTTTTCCTACTCAGGCTTTTGTGTTTAACAACAGGCAGTTTTTAAGTTGCTTGATTCCCTGTTGCCGCCCTCCTTTATGAACCCATTGTGACCTCAAACTCGTTAGATTAATTGAAAACACACGTCCCTGCTTCCGTTGACCAATATTGTCTTTCTTATGAATGTCACACTCATTGAGAACACACGATCGCTGCTGATATTGACGCTTCTGGTGACTGATGTTGTCCTTCTAATGAGTGTTACTTATGGAAAACACACAGTCCTGCTTCTGGTGACTGATGTTGTCCTTCTAATGAATGATAGACTTGTTGAAAACATACGTCTCTGCTTCTGGTGACTGATATTGTCCTTCTAATGAATGATAGACTTGTTGAAAACATACGTCTCTGCTTCTGGAGACTGATGTTGTCCTTCTAATGAATGATAGACTTGTTGAAAACACACGTCTCTGCTTCTGGTGACTGATATTGTCCTTCTAATGAATGATAGACTCATTGAAAACACATGTCCCTGCTTCTGGTGACTGATGTTGTCCTTCTAATGAATGATAGACTCATTGAAAACACACATCTCTGCTTCTGGTGACTGATATTGTCCTTCTAATGAATGCTAGACTCATTGAAAACACAGTCCTGCTTCTGGTGACTGATGTTGTCCTTCTAATGAATGATAGACTGGTTGAAAACACATGTCTCTGCTTCTGGTGACTGATATGTCTTTCTAATGAATGTTAGAGTCATTGAAAACACATGTCTCTGCTTCTGGTGACTGATATTGTCCTTCTAATGAATGTTAAAGTCATTGAAAAAACACGTCCCTGCTTCTGGTGACTGATATTGTACTTCTGATGAATGTTAGAGTCATTGAAAACACACGTCTCTGCTTCTGGTGACTGATATGTCTTTCTAATGAATGTTAGACTCATTGGCCTGAGAGTGACACTATGTTGGCGAGACACAGAGTGAGGAGACAGAAATGTGTCCATCTTATAACGAGCATTAGTGAAGCCAAATTATATGAAGATATACGGTTGAAAATGTAAATAAGTAAGACTTGCCGAGTCATGTGGCCCATAGGGCAGGAGCCTCCTGTTTCTGTAGTGTGAGGCAGCTTGAGGTACGCTTGTAGATCTGCTATTTCTGCTTCAGGATGGGAACCCCTTTTGGTGTTTTGTTTTTTTCAACTTATTGTTTTTATTGTCATTGCCGGGGTAGACATTTTATACACAAGCATCATATAGCATCATTCAGTTCTCAGTACAAAATTGTCTCCCCAAGGAGAAAGCAGCAACATTGAAAGTAACACATTTGAAAAATAATAATAATCATAAATAATACTAACAATAAAAGTGACATGAAAGAGAAAAAAATAAAATAAAAATAAAGAAAAGGAAGGGGAAGGGGGAGTATGATAAATAGTATATGCGAGTTACAAAACGTACCATACATATTTTAATCTACCCACATATTGTACAATCATATCACATTAAACATTCATGATCTCTTTGCAGAAATACATTTTTGTAATGTTAAATCTCGTGCGAAGGGCGTCCATTTCTTAATAAATTGCTCATTTTGTAGCCTCACCAAATAAGTAATTTCTTCCATGTGTCTAATTGCTTTTACTTTATTCAGCCATTGGGTTGGAGGGTGTTTTCCTAGCCAATTTATTGTGATAGTCTTTTTGGACGCTGTTAACAATATCTGGAGGAGGTATACCTTTTTCCTACCTTCAAACCCAGTCGGCACTACTCCTAGAATAGTCTTAAAAAATCTGCTTACAATTTTCCATTGATATTCTCTTCAAGAGTTAGAGTTTGTTACTTTATGCACTTCAGTGCAGGCATCTAGCCATTCTTCTTGTGAAATCTCTTGTTGTATTTCTGCCTCCCACTTGGCTTTTATAGAAAGAGAATTATTGGGAACCATTTCTAGCAGAGTTTGATATAAGAGAGAAATTACTTTGCTTTTGTATGTCCATAAAAAGAGATTCCAAACTCGAAGGGGTTCGAATTTTGTCCCAGTCATCATGTCTTTGTAAATAGTGTCTTAGTTGGAGGTATCTATAAAAATCAGTTCTGGGCAGATTAAACTCGTTTCTGAGGTGTTCAAATGACTTTAACTGATTGGAGGAAAATAACTGGTGCCTTTTGGTGTTTTAAGCATTACGTTATACTTTAGCTATTGAAAGATAGCAGATCTACAAGCTCATAGTGCGGCACAGAGTGCAACGCTACGAGCTTGTAGATCTGCTATTTTTGAAAAATCGTGAAAATGTGGCGCAAATCTTTGTGTGAGTGAACGTTTTTTAACTCAAATCTTTGCTTCTGGGCAGGGGGTCCCTGGAACAACATATTTTCAGATGGGGGTCCGCGACCAATTAGCCTACCGGTACATATAATTCTGGGGGTCCTTGACATGAAATAGTTTGAGAAACACTGAACATAGAAACATAGTTTTTTTCCCAGAAAACTGTCATGATTTAGAAGCCATTTTTTTAAAGAATCGGCCTCAGGTTCTCTCTCCCCATTTCCTGTCAGCCTACTGTCTGTCCCTCCATAAAAAATATAAAATAAAGGCGAAAGCCACAAAAAAACATAAAAAAAAAAAAAGAATCGGCCTCAGGTCTAAATGGGTCAATGTATGAAACCTTTTCAACATGCATGGAAACGATGATGATTGTGATTAGACGTTTATTGTGACACGCCTGCGGCCTACGCTAGTATTTCACATGATGTACAAGTTTACAACGCGTCACACTGTAATCCTGTAGTCGATATGCTATTTCTTCCTTTTTAATGTAAAATGTTAGGGAGGGATTAGTAGAGAAGAGATCCAGATAAAACAAAAAATGACAAGACATTTCATGTTTGCTCATGAGGTGTTGTGCTCTGAATTGAGCAGATCTGCTGCGACCCGTTGTGAGCTTGTAGATCGGACAATTCAGTCGACTAAACCAACTCTTGATTCAGTCGACTAAAATCTTATGATATCTTATGATACCCTGTTCAAACCACTCCCTTCCAAAAAACGCTACCAGAGCATCAAATCTTGCACCACCCGTCTCAGTAACAGTTTCTTCCCCCAGGCAGTCAGGCTGCTGAACAGCTGACCTTGAACTGTATTGCACTGTATTGTAACTTCACTTTTTTTGTGTGTTTTTGTCTTTTTCTTTGCACTATAGATGTTTGTTTATGTCCTGTGTATGTAAGACTGAGAGTGCTCTGAGCAAAATAATTTTCATTGTATTTATACTCTGTATACATATGACAAATAAACCTGAACCTGAACCTGAAAATGTTAGGGAGGGATTAGTGGAGAAGAGATCCAGATAAAACAAAAATAACAAGACATTTTATGTTTGCTCATGTGCTCTGAATTGAGCAGATCTGCTGCGACCCGTTGTGAGCTTGTAGATCGGACAATTCAGTCGACTAAACCAACTCTTGATTCAGTCGACTAAAATCTTATGATACATAGCTTGCGGAGTTAGTTCAGTCAGATATACTCGAGGGGTTTCATGCTGTGCTGAAGGGCGCAGTGTGCATATTAGTGTGCACACTTGTATTCTCATTCTATAATAAATATTGGTTAAGATTATACGTGAGTTATCTGACTGAAATTATATTTAGTCGACTAAAACCATAGACCGACACAAACATTTCATGACTTAAAATATAATTAACTTTCATTCAAAAGACTATGACTAAAACTTAATAAAAATGTGCCTGTCACCATCAACACTGCTTGGACCAACTCAGTGGCCTCAGCGGTTACGAAAAAAGGGACGAAGTTCCACAGAAACGGGACACCATGGCAAGAGAAAAAGCGAATGAGTGAGTGAAGTGACGGGATGAATTATATATATATGCGTGCGTGCGTGCGTGCGTGCGTGCGTGCGTGCGTGCGTGCGTGCGTCAGTGCGTCAGTGTGTCAGTGTAAGCAACACTCACTTGACCCCCTTGTGTCAGAAGTACAGTAGCCTTATCAGATGTCCGAAACACAAGGACCCTTCTGTCTGTCACTAACCCTGACCTGTGAATACTGCATGACCATGTATTTCCAGATTACGTGAGAGAAATATGCAGCCGACAGGGCTATGAGAACAGGCCTAAAAATAAGCGATTAACTACGGCTATGAGCACTTTACTTATAACTAACTGTGAACACTTTATATCAGCCATTTGAAAGTAGCAGATGGAGGGGAAAGGAACTGGTTGGAATAACGTGTTCCTTCCACGCACTACTTCCAACCAGGGAAACTCCCCCCCTGTCAGGTGTAAAGGAGTGACTTGGACACTCATGCATGAAGGAAGCATGAGTTCAAGTCCGTTGCTCTCCCCAGGTTGGCGGAGGGTGTGTAGAGCCCAGGATCACATTAGATAATTGACACAGGGGTGAAAAATGGGTTACAAAATCGTGGGATAAAAATTATAATTAAAAAAAAAAAAAAAGTAGCAGATCAAGCTCACAATGCGCCGTGAGCTTCTAGAACTGCCATTTTCAAAACAAACCTTGAAAAAGAAAAGCGGAAAAAAAAATGTGGGATGTGTTTTAACACTTTGAGTGTCTGTGTGAGATCTTTCGGACGCGTTTTCTAAATGTGAAATTAGACATACAGTATGTGTACCATCTCTGTCTGTTCATTTCCAGCTACTTGTCGGTCAAACTGACCCCTGTCACCCTTTCTCCCCCACCGCGCACGGCAGTGAACTTCACACCTCCATTGTCGGCCTTGATGTGGCGTAGTGTGAGTCACGCTTTTATCGGGAAGGTATTATTTCTTCCGGTTTGAGGGAAATGAAGGAAGTTCCAGAATGAGGGTATATATACCGGCCTGATGACTATATACAAAACAATGACTATACAACATGACGTAACGATATAATCTGGATCATGAACCCGACGTGTCGGGTATATAATTGCGAGAGATCACTGCAGTAAACATCCTAAACCTTCTCCCGCCACACTGGGAGGAAGAGGTTGGATGGGATGCATTCTTACACGTCACAGTGCTGTGACTACTTTTACAGTGCATCTAATGAGTGGTCGAGTTATCTTGGTGCCGGCCTGCATGCGCGCACATACTGGTTCTTATCAGTGTGTTCTTTCGTATTCATGCAGACCTGTAAGGGTCCATTTGGTTCCATTTACACACTCTCAGAGTTACAGACCTGTAAGGGTCCATTTGGTTCCATGTGTTACACTCTCAGAGTTACAGGCCTGTAAGGGTCCATTTGGTTCCATGTGTTACACTCTCAGAGTTACAGACCTGTAAGGGTCCATTTGGTTCCATGTGTTACACTCTCAGAGTTACAGACCTGTAAGGGTCCATTTGGTTCCATGTGTACACTCAGAGTTACAGACCTGTAAGGGTCCATTTGGTTCCATGTGGACACTCTCAGAGTTACAGACCTGTAAGGGTCCATTTGGTTCCATGTGTTACACTCTCAGAGTTACAGACCTGTAAGGGTCCATTTGGTTCCATTTACACACTCTCAGAGTTACAGACCTGTAAGGGTCCATTTGGTTCCATGTGTAGGCTTACACTCAGAGTTACAGACCTGTAAGGGTCCATTTGGTTCCATTTGTTACACTCTCAGAGTTACAGACCTGTAAGGGTCCATTTGGTTCCATGTGTTACACTCTCAGAGTTACAGACCTGTAAGGGTCCATTTGGTTCCATGTGTTACACTCTCAGAGTTACAGACCTGTAAGGGTCCATTTGGTTCCATGTGTTACACTCTCAGAGTTACAGACCTGTAAGGGTCCATTTGGTTCCATGTGTTACACTCTCAGAGTTACAGACCTGTAAGGGTCCATTTGGTTCCATGTGTTACACTCTCAGAGTTACAGACCTGTAAGGGTCCATTTGGTTCCATGTGTTACACTCTCAGAGTTACAGACCTGTAAGGGTCCAT
Organism: Electrona antarctica; assembly: GCF_951216825.1. Taxonomy (NCBI): domain Eukaryota; kingdom Metazoa; phylum Chordata; class Actinopteri; order Myctophiformes; family Myctophidae; genus Electrona; species Electrona antarctica. The sequence continues at coordinate 41,660,574 of NC_136801.1, read as the reverse complement.
TTGGTTCCATTTACACAGTCTGAGTTACAGACCTGTAAGGGTCCATTTGGTTCCATGTGTACACTCATAGTTACAGACCTGTAAGGGTCCATTTGGTTCCATGTGCACACTCAGAGTTACAGACCTGTAAGGGTCCATTTGGTTCCATTTGTTACACTCTCAGAGTTACAGACCTGTAAGGGTCCATTTGGTTCCATGTGTTACACTCTCAGAGTTACAGACCTGTAAGGGTCCATTTGGTTCCATGTGTAGGCTTACACTCAGAGTTACAGACCTGTAAGGGTCCATTTGGTTCCATTTGTTACACTCTCAGAGTTACAGACCTGTAAGGGTCCATTTGGTTCCATGTGTTACACTCTCAGAGTTACAGACCTGTAAGGGTCCATTTGGTTCCATGTGTTACACTCTCAGAGTTACAGACCTGTAAGGGTCCATTTGGTTCCATGTGTTACACTCTCAGAGTTACAGACCTGTAAGGGTCCATTTGGTTCCATGTGTTACACTCTCAGAGTTACAGACCTGTAAGGGTCCATTTGGTTCCATGTGTTACACTCTCAGAGTTACAGACCTGTAAGGGTCCATTTGGTTCCATTTACACAGTCTGAGTTACAGACCTGTAAGGGTCCATTTGGTTCCATGTGTACACTCATAGTTACAGACCTGTAAGGGTCCATTTGGTTCCATGTGCACACTCAGAGTTACAGACCTGTAAGGGTCCATTTGGTTCCATTTGTTACACTCTCAGAGTTACAGACCTGTAAGGGTCCATTTGGTTCCATGTGTTACACTCTCAGAGTTACAGACCTGTAAGGGTCCATTTGGTTCCATGTGTTACACTCTCAGAGTTACAGACCTGTAAGGGTCCATTTGGTGCCTCTCAGACTTATAGGGGTAATTTACAGACATGTCCACTCGGAGGTGAACTACTGTACATTTAATTATCCACAGTGTTAATTATTGAGCGCTCATTAAAGTGAGATCAGACGATAAATAATCTAACAGGAGGAGACATATCAAAGTGATCGCTAACACTTTCCCCACACTGCGTGTGTGTGTGCTTGCGTGTGTGTGTGTGTGCTTGCTTGCCCACGTGCGTGCGTGTGTGCGTGCTTGCCCACGTGCGTGTGTGTGTGAGCTCGTATTACTAATTGTGATTCATGACCAAATGCCCCCACACAAGCATAGTAGAATGCGTGATGGTTAAATAAGATATCTTACAATCCAGTGTTGTTTTCGTCGACTAAAACTAAGACAATTTTCCACTGACGAAAACTAAATGAAAACTAAGCTATGATGACTAAAACTAAGACAAAATATACTGACGATTTCGTCAACAAATAAAAACTAGACTAAAATGTCAGGAAGGGACTAGTGGACAAGAGATCGAGTATAAGTCATTTTACACTTGGTTGCATGCTGAAAATAGCAGATCTACAAGCTCACAACGCGTCGCAGCGTGACTTAGTTATGATAATAAAATGGATCGCTAGTATAGAAAGGCCTAGATACACTACTGTGAAATGGCCGACTTTCACTTCCGGTTCAAGCCGATGTCAACATCCGCTAGCTATTTGGCGACCTATTTCAAATGCGGCTGGCACTGGGCAATGACCCCATCTCCTGGCCAAATAGTAGTATGGCAGCTAACCGGTTTTTGACGCATGTTCGCCAACCTTAATCCGGTCGTTTTCCGCATGTCGGTCCTATGGTATGTCGGACAAAAGTCTGCTCCGCGATTTTGATAACTCGTGAGACATTAGATGTTTGGGCGGCTACTTTGTGACATCACGCTATTTTAAGGCACACGTTCGTGCAATGGAACGACATACACAATCGGGTGATTCTTCAAAGGTTAGTGAAAAACAACGGCAGTGAAGCGGATTTTAGTATCGATTACTTCGGCATGTAAAGCAGAAGTACTCATTATGCAGAATGTGTCGTTTTGAGTTTTCAACTGTATAGAATCTTTTGAAAAAGACGGATGTACAAGCTCACAATGCGTCGCATCGCAACACATTGTGAGCTTGTAGATCGGCTATTTTCAAATGGCCGAAATGTGAACTTTCTTTGAATTAATAATCAATCTACAAAGTAGCTACTAACTAATGTTTTCAAATAATTGTATAGTGGAGTAAAAGTACACTATTTGCCACTGAGATTGTCACAGTGAGTCAAAGGGTAGGACCCAAATGCAGGACAGAAGCAGACGGTCTAAAAATGCAAGAGGTTTATTCACCCCCAAAAAAATCCAGGAAACACGTCGGGCAACAACAGTGACATTCAACCAAGAACTGAAAAACCAGGGGAGTATATATATATATATATATATATATATATATATATATATATATACACACACACACACACACACACACACACACACACACACACACACACACACACACACACACACACACACACACACACACATACACAGGGATAACAGGGCACAGGTGAACATAAAGTTCTAACAATCAACACTAGGATAGGCTGGGGAACTAAGAGGCCACAGGAGGGAACACTAGCCTAATCCTTAGAGTATATATTAATAGAGACGGCACCGGATTTCTCCTCCCATCCACTTGCATTAAGTTGCTCAAAAGCGCATGAGGCGATTTCACTCCTCCTTTCCGGGTAGGAACAGAGTGCATTCTGGGATGGATTGCAGGGCCAAATAGTGAGCGCGCTGGTCGTTGACTATCATTGCACGCGTTCACATATGAAACGTGTCATTGCCCCAAGAACATGAACGTGCGCAATGATAGTCAACGGACCAGCGCTGGCTCGAGCTGCAGTACCAGATTCGGCCACTGTGTCCATTTCGCCTCAGGGTTTCCTCCCGGTGCGGCGGTGCCGTCTCTATTAATATATACTCTAAGGCCTAATCACAGTAAAGGTGAGACAACAGACGTAACAAAGGCAACAGAGCAAACCAGGAGACAAAGCATACTATAAATAAAACTAAGTAAACTCTTAACTAACACCAAGAACACATGAAATACAAAATTAATATACATTTTCTTTTCACATGTTTCATGTCACTGTTGTTAGCTGACTTTGACCCATTTTTTTTGTACATACATACAGACAAGCTAGGATAGGCTCAGGTCACCTTAATACCTTTTCACATATACAACGTTTGCCACAGATACGGTTAATCAGACCATACTTACTAGGCATATCATGATAATTGAAATGCATGAATGAATGAATGAATGAATGAATGAATGAATGAATGAATGAATGAATGAATGAAAAGCTTTATTTCGAACATGTTAAAAGTATAGACTACAAAGTCATTCATGAGAACTGCAGGGCTTTCATGACTTCCTCATTGACTTCACATCCAGAACAGGATGCTTTGCCGCCTTGCTTACAATGGCATTTATAAAGTTGCCATCCTAAAGCGTGTCCTCAAATCTCCTCAAAAGTATAGTGATACAAACGCACGCACGCACGCACGCACGCACGCACGCATGCACGCACGCACGCACGCACGCACGCACGCACGCACGCACGCACATTTAAAGTAGTATCTTATGTAAAGTAGTAGTATTATATTGTTGTTGGTTTAGGCGAGTGACTGAGAAATAACTTGATGGGCACCTCTGGGTGTGAACAATAAGCATCTGATGTGTTGAAATTCCTTATTGGGAATGAATAACCCCTTGACATGCACCAATCTCCTTTTCACGGGGATCCGCAAATACAGACTCCATAACGATACATATATTTAAAAAAACAAAAAAAACAAAAGAACACTGAACAGACAAACATAAACAGGACAATTCAGACAACATCAAACGGGGGTGTGTTGGGGGGGGGGGGTAGTCGGGGGGACAAAACATAGAACAACCTACAGTAGGCTACAACACGACAACGATACGCAAAGCACATACATGAAGCATTGCGTCATAGATCGGTTTCTGTACGATAAGCCTGCTGATAGTTAGTGAAAGCATGAACAGGAACTCTCGAGGTGAGAGTCGACGGCAGCGTTTGAAACAATCGAGAATGTTGAGAGTGTTTTTTCTTGACCGAATATAATGAGGAGGAACGTTCCAGTCAGAACTTAAGGAGCTTTGAAACCTATAAAGGATTGTTTGGCGACAGATGTAGATATACTGTTGATGGAACATCAAAGTAGATCTGTGAACAATGTCTCAGTTGATGTCTAGAAGTGCAACGCTCCATGCTGTGGACAATTAAAATAAATGCATTTAAAAATGAACTGTACCCATGTGCTGCCGTCGTCTCGGCTTTATTTCGAACATGTTAAAAGTAGACAACAAATTAAGTCATTAATGAGAACTGCAGTGCTTTCACGACTTCCTCATTGACTTCATATCCAGAACAGGATGCTTGCCGCCTGCTTAAAATGGCATTCATAAAGTTTCCATCCTAAAATTCCATAAGTCCTCAAAGGTATAATGATACAAACGTGTGTGTGCATTTGTTCTTGCGTGCGTGCTTGTGTGTTTGTGTGTGCGTCAGGTGTTAGATGTGTTACTAATCGTGTTGCACGTCAACCAATCTGGACCAAAGAAACCTCCAAATGAAAGAAGAAACCATGACGCACGCACGCACGTATACACGCACACAAATGTCCGTCAAATATGACAATTGTTACGAAGGATATGAGATGTCACTCTGACATCACAACAATGACAACATCGCCATATTATAAAAGAAGGCCTCGATAGGTTCAAGGTGGAATTAAGCTTGACTTTAGTTGTGGATAACTATCACCTGTCTTCAAGGATTCGCATTTCTACCCCTTGCTTATACCAAGGTGCGATCCTCGGGCCCAATTCCAAGCAACCAGATTTAGTCTCGATTACATTGGTCCTTCGACGTGAAAGAGAAGCCAGAAGCACGGAGCGGAACGCACCGTCCAACTGACATCTCGACGGCCTGGTAACCACGCAGGTCCGTCACCAGTTAAAACCTAAGGAGACGTCTTTGGCGCTTACATACAGTCCGAATACTTCATCATGCCCCCGGGTAACGAGCAAATGAAAATCGACGTGGCACTGCGCACCCTTGAGGAGGCCAATACCTCCTCAAGGGTGAGTCAATTTACGTCATATGTAGACAAATGTCATATGTAGAAAATTGTAGAATTGTAGAATAAGTAGAAAATGTACGTCATATGTAGACGAGCAAATCGGCTAAACCAGTCAAATGAATACAGTTGTCATCTTACATGATCATGGCGAAAAAATGAGTTTTTCGTTTAAACATTGCATCATCGTGGTTAAAAGATAATAACATAAGTTGACAAATGAATTCACAAAGAAGTATACGTTCATTTTTGTATTGGATGATGTGCGACGACAAGAGCGCCCCTCACTTCACACGGGTGTGATTTTTGAACATTTTGTCATATTATACTCTACGTACAGTAAATATGCAAATCTTTCCCCCTAAAGATACAGTATCTCACGGAGGAATATCAGTTTAATAACAGACTGAAAATGACTCCATGAGTCCTTGAGGGGGTTCCAAATGCGCCCTTAACTGTACAAATGGAAGGGTCCAGCACTCTCCACCCTGTGTGTGTGTGTGTGTGTGTGTGTGTGTGTGTGTGTGTGTGTGTGTGTGTGTGTGTGTGTGTGTGTGTGTGTGTGTGTGTGTGTGTGTGTGTGGGAGATAGCACTGTTCTTTATGGCTTTATTGACCTTGCAAACACATGCACATACACAGTACTGACACAATCTCAATTCACTGTGGAATTGCAATGTGTGCGCGTGCGTGCTTGTATTAATATACTTGTGAGGATCCCCACAAGTAAAGTAGAATGTTTTATGGTTAAATAAGTATACTTCAAATATGCCAGTGACCAGTAATATGAAATGTGGCCCTCTGGAGTGAGTGTGGAAATATAGTGGCCCTCTGTCCCCCTGTGTGCAGTTTCTTGTCAGTTTGTCGTCATATGCGACGTTAGTGTCCTCTGTGTATTTACGTTTCTAGTGCCTAGGTTCCTTGAGTTGAGGGGCACGCATTACGACGGTTTTCTGAAAAAAACATATATTTCTCTTGTCAGTGGTTCTCAAACTATTTCATGCCAAAGACCCCCAGAATGATATGTAATTGGCCACGACCCCCATCTGAAAATATGTTGTTCCAGGGACCTGGAACGATTGCTGTGAAAGAGTATTATATTCATATATTTGCACACATTTTCATGATTTTTGAGTGGTGCAACCAGTCCTATAGACAGATAGGCTGTCCCTATGGGCCTGTCCCTGTGTCACTGGCTGTGTCCGAGCACGGAAATAGCATGTCACTGTTGCACAGCCTAACACACAGACACACACAGATAGGGCTAGTATGGGTCTCTATGGATAGGGTTTAGGGGATAGGGCTAGTATGGGGCTCTATGGTTAGGGTTTAGGGGATAGGGCTAGTATGGGGCTCTATGGTTAGGGTTTAGGGCTAGTATGGGGCTCTATGGATAGGGTTTAGGGCTAGTATGGGGCTCTTTGGTTAGGGTTTAGGGGATAGGGCTAGTATGGGGCTATATGGTTAGGGTTTAGGGGATAGGGCTAGTATGGGGCTCTATGGTTAGGGTTTAGGGGATAGGGCTAGTATAGGGCTCTATGGTTAGGGTTTAGGGGATAGGGCTAGTATAGGGCTATATGGTTAGGGTTTAGGGGATAGGGCTAGTATGGGGCTCTATGGTTAGGGTTTAGGGGATAGGGCTAGTATGGGGCTCTATGGTTAGGGTTTAGGGGATAGGGCTAGTATGGGGCTCTATGGTTAGGGTTTAGGGTATAGGGCTAGTATGGGGCTATATGGTTAGGGTTTAGGGGATAGGGCTAGTATGGGGCTCTATGGTTAGGGTTTAGGGGATAGGGCTAGTATGGGGCTATATGGTTAGGGTTTAGGGGATAGGGCTAGTATGGGGCTCTATGGTTAGGGTTTAGGGCTAGTATAGGGCTCTATGGTTAGGGTTTAGGGGATAGGGCTAGTATGGGGCTATATGGTTAGGGTTTAGGGGATAGGGCTAGTATGGGGCTCTATGGTTAGGGTTTAGGGGATAGGGCTAGTATGGGGCTCTATGGTTAGGGTTTAGGGGATAGGGCTAGTATGGGGCTCTATGGTTAGGGTTTAGGGGATAGGGCTAGTATAGGGCTATATGGTTAGGGTTTAGGGGATAGGGCTAGTATGGGGCTCTATGGTTAGGGTTTAGGGTATAGGGCTAGTATAGGGCTATATGGTTAGGGTTTAGGGGATAGGGCTAGTATAGGGCTATATGGTTAGGGTTTAGGGGATAGGGCTAGTATGGGGCTATATGGTTAGGGTTTAGGGGATAGGGCTAGTATGGGGCTCTATGGTTAGGGTTTAGGGGATAGGGCTTGTATGGGGCTTTATGGTTAGGGTTTAGGGGATAGGGCTAGTATGGGGCTCTATGGTTAGGGTTTAGGGGATAGGGCTAGTATGGGGCTATATGGTTAGGGTTTAGGGGATAAGGCTAGTATGGGGCTCTATGGTCGGAATATTGGGTAGTCGGATATATGGGTGTCGTATTTTGGGGATGTGAGTTAGAGTTAACGCCATGCGCATGCCCCTTCCCGAGAGTGGATATTTTGCATCATTCACTGCTTGTGCTTGTTACTTGCGCAAGCAGAGCGCGCAAGTACTAGTTTCGCCCAGGACGATGCGTATGCACCGCCCCAGCAAATTACGTAATGACTACTTGTGCCTGATACGGCAGTGGTGCCAGACTACATACATATATACATAGGAGCATTACCTCTAATCCTCCCGACACTAAAACATATCGTCATTACGTCGAAAACCAATTACACTCTGGTATTGGGACCTTTAATCCACATCTTTATTACGTCATCATTGAGAGCTAGTCATCATTGAGAGCTAGCATATGATGCCAGTTATACCCTGACGTCATATGCTGGGACGGTGCATACGCATCAAAACTTCAAAAGTAACCACAGTATACCACTAATCAACTTACAAATTACATATACATATACATAGAGGCATTTCCTGTAATCCACCCGACATTGATCGAGATATAGGCCTACGTCACCATCGAAGGCATTGGGTCCTTTAATCCACATCTTTATTACGTCATTATTGAGAGCTAGTCATCATTGAGAGCTAGCTATACCAGTTATACCCTGATGTCATATGCTGGGACGGTGCATACGCATCAAAAGTAACCACAGTATACCGCTAATCAACTTACAAATTACATATACATATACATAGAGGCATTTCCTTTAATCCACCCGACACTGATCGAGATATACATGTATGTCACCATCGAAGGCATTGGGTCCTTTATTCCACATCTTTATTACGATATACTTCATAATACTACTTTTTTACGTGCAAAAAGTAGGTACGTAGCAAATAGCTACGACAGTACTTGCGCGCTCTGCTTGCGCACTAGTAGGCCATTTATGGCCTACTTGTGTGCAACAAGCAAGTAGGCACTCAACAGAGTGCAGTTCTAGTTCATTCTGCATTTGAGTCCTACTGTATACACCAGACCTCCCTATTAATGCTTTCAAGATGTAATACTTCAGATTTTAAGATTTAGGTACAAAGATAGCAGATATACAAGCTCGTATAGGTGTGCACAAGAGTGATGCATTTCACCTAAATGTGCAGCATCTTCCTGGGGAGGAAGGACTGACTCCAAGGACCCTGTATATTTCTGGCAAAATAGCATTCATAAAAATGACCGTGCGTTCGTGCGTGTGTGTGTGTGTGTGTGTGTGTGGGTGTGTGTGTGTGTGTGCAGCTTTCTGTCCCGTTTTCCAATTACCTAAATCCATTATTCAGGGTGATTGCACCATGGTGTGTGTTTGTGTGTGTGCGTGTGCGTGCGTGCGTGCGTGCGTGCGTGCGTGCGTGCTTGCGTGCGTGCGAGAGCGTCTGTCAGGTCACAGCAGGGTCATGTTGTGTAATATCATGTAATATCATGTAATATACACATTTAGATAACCGAATCTAATTTAGAAAGTATTGAGGGCGGCTGTGGCTCAGGAGGTAGAGCAGGTAGTCCAGTGATCCATGGGTCGGCGGTTCGAATCCCGGCTCCTCCTGTCCACATGTCGAAGTGTCCTTGGGCAAGAAGACACTGAACCCCACCTTGCCTCCAGTGGTCGCCACCGTTGGTGTGTGAATGTGGGAAGTGAGGACGCTGGCGTCGACTGGTCGCCACTTCACCTCCCGATGTATGAATGAATGGACCATTGTAAAGCGCTTTGATTAGGCATGCATGCGTAGAAAAGCGCTATAAAAATGTCATATTTGTCATATTTTGTGTCATATTTTGGCCAAATTGTGACTCTACTGACTCTACTCTCCGTGGTCAGGTGGCTTAGCAACGTTAACACAATGTATGCCATGCACACGAAATCCCGGGTTTATTGCTTAAACCCTCGTTTAAAGCCTTATGCTATAGGCTACTTTAGCTATTGAAAAATAGCAGATCTACGTACAAGCCGCGAGTGCCGCGGTACGAGCTTGTAGAACGTTTTTTAACTCATATATTTTGCTTCTGGGGTGGGTCCCAGGAACAATATATTTTCAGATTGGGGTCGGCGGCCAAATACATAGATTCCACTGACATAGAAACATAGGTTTTTCAGAAAAACTTTTGGATTCAGGAGACATTTTTATATTATTTGTATGATACCCCGACTCCCCAATTCTCGCTCCTCATTCCTCTGTCGCCACACACACACACACACACACACACACACGCACACGCACACGCACACGCACACGCACACACACACCCAAATTCAAATTTGGCCTAAGTTAATGGGATGGGTGAGCTTGTTTCTGAGCACACAGTTTGTCTATTCTTGGACTGATGGATGACAGGCAGACTCATATCGTCTTCCACATGCAAACGAGCCCTGTACTTTGTCTTCATCGCAGCCATGGTGGAGAATGGTGACTCACAGAGGAGGTACGTGGTCGGAAAGGGACAGGGAGGCAATATTCACACGGCCTCAGAAGTGAGTCAGGGTATTCACGTGAGAGGGGGGTGCATGGCAAAGGTCAGCATGAGGCACTGGCTTGAATCGAGCCATCAGTGTCCTATATCACAGGATAACTCCCACAGCTCCTCTTCTGCCTTTGCATTGAGGCCACTTGTTGCTGCTGAAGCAAACGGATGCCGCAGGCAGTCCCAGGCAGCGGTGGGTCCCAGGCAGCGCAGACAGGCACAGACAGACAGACATAGCCTGGCTATTAAGCCAGACCGAATCAGCCGTTGGCAAAACAAAATTGCCTGCCGGCAGATTACGGTCTGGAGAGGCTCAATTGTACGCCCATTTCCTACACCAGATAACTGGTGTGGCCAATCGGGACACAGTATGCAATATGGGCGGGCTTTGGTACAGTGACGTTCAATGCTTGAGACCTTTGACTGACAGTAGCTCTGACCAATTGCGTCAAAGAGAAAATGTTTGAACCCGCCCCCCGGGAAACAAGATCCATACACAGCATCTCCAGACTCAAATACCACACGACAGTGTGATTTTAGTCTGGCTTATTAGCCAGGCTAAAACAGACAGGCACAGACAGACAGACAGGCACCCAGTCCACAATCAGATCAGCCAACGCAGGGAAACTGGAAGTACCTTCACTAAAAACGCCGGGACAACGCTCCACACATCCCAAACTCTTCTTCTCCCTTCTGGCTCCAAAACTATGGAATGCACTTCCCATTACAATCAGAACTGCAGCCTCACTCCCAATCTTCCGCCGTAGTCTGACTCCATCATGGCCCGTAGCACTAGCCCTAGCCTCTTAGATAGCACTTTATGTAGACTTAGATAACATTTTATACAGACTTATAGCATGTTACGTAGACAGCACTAGAATTGCATTTTATGTAGTCATAGCACACTGCTGTGCCCTTGAATGTTTAGGTTAGAGTTAGAGATGGGGTTAGTAATGATCGATCTAACGGGAGGTCGAACCAATGACATGTTAGCGCCTGCCTGTGGAGCATACAGTACAGTGGTTACAGAAATAACCTTTGGGTTGACAGCTTTGATCCGTGCAATAACTCCACTCTTTCGGCCCGTCATCGCCGTACACGGCGCTACAAACATACTATTTAGTATATATATAGTATAGTATGTATAGTTTATATGTATAGTTTCATTATATAGATACTCCACTGTTACGTTCTTAGCTTACGCATGTTTCGTGATAACTACTTTTTATGTATGTGATGTATTGCCATGCTTTTTGTTCTTGCTTAATGTAAATCGCTCTGGATTAAGAGCGTCTGCTAAATACCTAAATTGTAAATTGTTTTCGTGGAGAAACTCTGTCAGCTGCACGGGGAAACATGTCTGTTACTTGCATTCTTCGTCTTGAAATTAAGCCGTGATTTTGTCGCTGACTTCCAGAATAGATAGCCCCCTTGCATTGAGAGGTCGAGGTCGTTCAACGAGTTGAATATGTCGGCAAGATGATAGGCCAATTTGGCTGCACACTCCTGGTCAGAAAATAAATGTGCGACGTCGGGTTTTGTTTTCGCTCATGAACGCCGACATCTGGTGACGTAGCTCAACACCCGCTGCAAAACTTTACCACGAGAGAGCCATCTCACTTCGGAGTGATACAACGGTAGAGTCGTGATCAGCACCCATCTCGTTACAAAGTTGTGCAAACACAAACGAGTCTGCTGTGCCCTTGACTTTATAAAATTAACTGCAGTCGCAACTGTGTTCAAGACAGAGTGAAGGTCTGGTTCCATACCTTTGGATGGGGGCTGCCCTAAGGTTCCACCTCCCGATAGTTTGACCGGATTACGGTTGGTGAGGGATGCGTTAAAACGACCGGATTAAGGTTGGTGAGGGATGCGTTAAAACGACCGGATTAAGGTTGGTGAGGGATGCGTTTAAATGACCGGATTAAGGTTGGTGAGGGATGCGTTAAAACGACTCGATTAAGGTTGGTGAGGGATGCGTTAAAACGACCGGATTAAGGTTGGTGAGGGATGCGTTAAAACGACCGGATTAGGGGTGGTGAGGGATGCGTTAAAACGACCGGATTAAGGTTGGTGAGGGATGCGTTGCTCCCGTGCTTGCGGTTATGTTTAGCTTAGAGTTAGAGATAGGGTTAGTATAATGATCGATCTAACGGCAATGACATGACATGTTAGCGCCTGCGGAGCCTGTGGAGCATACAGTACAGTGGTTACAGAAATAACCTTTGGGTTGACAGCCTTGATCCGTGCAATAACTCCACGCTTTCGGCCCGTCATCGCAGTACAAACAGCGACACACTTTTCCCAGCTTAGTCCTGCTTCAGTCATGAAATCATCCAAGAGTGCAAATATTTCCCCAGCCGTTGTCCTCCCGGGCACAACATAAAAAAATCCTCTAAAAACTTCCCTTCCCATGGATAGTGATCGAACACAGCCAACTCGGCAGCGTTGGCAACGTCTGTTGACTCATCCAATTGAATTGAAAATAATTGTTGACAGGAACGCAACCTATCCAGTAGCTGTGACTGAATGTCCTCCTATGCACAGTGTTATTTGAGAGAGATACAGCTTTAACTTTATTAGCAAACTCTTTCCCAAACATAACTTCATTCATTATGACTGCTGATGGAAGTGTGAGTTCTTCTCCAATTGTGTGTGGTTTATTTTTTTGAGCGACCAAATAAGACGCCCCTTTGTGCTTTCTCAGGAACCGTGGAAATGTTCTCCATTCGCGTTTTCTGGTGTGTGTGTGAATTTCTCACTCTCTCGACGGAAGAATTATTTTGTGCATGGTTTGCAGATGTCTCTTCATGTTGGCTGGCTTCATAGCCTCCTTTGCTAGGCACCGAAGACACAGCACACACTTTTGTCTCCCGTCACTGTTCTCAATAAAACCAAACTCGATGTTTACCATGTTTGTCATTGGGCATATCATCACTTGACGACGTGGACGGACACGCATGTCTATCCATGCTCGTAGAATGTTAGTTGGCTAAAAATAGCCCAACTAAAGCAGCCGCAGAAACCTTTCAAGTCCCGAGTCTTTTTTGTTGTTCTGTTCTGCTGCGTCCGTCCTGCTGAGTTACTGTTTGTGGTCACGACAGGTCGACTCATGTTGTAGTTTTAGTAATCACGTCAGCTATTGGCCCAAAGCAAACATGGGAGAAACACAATGAACACCACAAAAAAAAATGTTTATTGCACAACTTAGCAGAAATGACCACGTAGATAAACATAATTATAATAATAAAGAAAAGTAAAAAAACAAACAAAAAAAAACACACAATCTGGGAATTATTTTGCAGACCCCCTGGCTATGGGGGTCCGCAGACCACACTTTAGGAACTGTGGCTCTAGGGTAGCTGGTACCCTCACACGTTCTCCCCATGTCTCCTAGGGTAGGTAACAACGGTAATAGGTAATGCACGGTAATGCACATCCACTCTAGCCCAGGTGCTGAAGGACAAATGGCAGTACAAGAGAAAGAAATAGAGTCCGCAACACTGGTAAGGAATAACTCAGCTCCACTGGTTCATTGATTCAACGTTTCGATCACTGGGATCTTCTTCAGGAATAGTGTGACAGGAAATGGGCGTGCACCTTTATACAGGAAGGGTACAGCTGATTGGCTATAACGATGGGCGGGGTGTGCACCTTCATACAGGAAGGGTACACCTGATTGGCTATAACGATGGGCGGGGTGTGCACCTTCATACAGGAAGGGTACAGCTGATTGGCTATAACGATGGGCGGGGTGTGCACCTTCACACAGGAAGGGTACAGCTGATTGGCTATAACGATGGGCGGGGTGTGCACCTTCATACAGAAAGGGTACAGCTGATTGGCTATAAAGATGAGCGGTGACTACTGCCACCTGAGCCCAAACCAATCATCCAATGTCTCAATAATAATAATAAATAAACATGACAGGTTTGAATATTTACATAAACATTTTTTTTTATTTATTTTTTGTCTCTGATTAATGTACTGTTAAACTGATAAATATGCTGAGTATCTCAAATGCTGTGCTGTGAGTAGGATGGGCACTTATAAGCTTTTAAGCTTCAGCCCATGCCTTTTGATCACCTTCACAGGTCTTTATTCATTTTTTTCTGCTGATGTAAACCATGCACTTGAATCTGTTCTGTGAAGATGTTGAAATAAACTAAACTAAAAAATAAATATGGTACAGAATGTACACACAATATGCAATATATAAGCACAAGAATACACTGAATTCAGTATAGGACACAAAGAAGTTGTCATGGATGGCAGTAAATCTAATTGCACACACACACACACACACACACACACACACACACACACACACACACACACACACACACACACACACACACACACACACACACACACACACACGCATGCACACACACAGAATGGGCAAAAAGTAAAGGAGAAAAATACAGGAGAGACAAACTGTGTAGGGTGTAGGCCCTGTGCGTGCGTGTGTGTGCGTGTATGTGGTTGATCCATCCCAGAATAGTATGTTGTCCTGGACAGAGCGTTGCTATCCAGGTTACCGAGGGCAATCAGCACTCACTAAGTAATACTGGGATTCTCTCTCTCTCTCTCTCTCTCTCTCTCTCTCTCTCTCTCTCTCTCTCTCTCTCTCTCTCTCTCTCGCATTGGCATGAATGTAACAATTATAATATTATTATATATACTAGTCCTTACCCGTTCTGAATATATGAACAGCAAATGATGTTCAGTGTGGGTAATGCGATGTAATAGATCACATTACTGATGGGGGGGAATTGTTTACAGATGGTCTTGGGAAGTTGGGTTGGGCACAAAAGTAGGCTAATTAAACGTGTATTTCGCCAGTAAATGCTGTAGTACAATCATAAGTACACCATTGATGTGTGATGTAAATCTGGTGGTGATATTCTGCCTATAAATGGAAGTTATTGAATATTTTCACGTTCGGTGTTGCACTTTGTACACAGTCCCTAACCGCTCACCGTCTGCTGCCCATGGAGATAATAAGCTATGAAACGGTGAACGCGGAGGTTGGCTTTTTGGGCTGCAAAGCAAGTTGTAGTTTTGTTCTTTATATAATCAGGTTAAGAATGAGATGTTTTGTGTGATTTAGGAATGTGTCGTTCCTGAGCTATTGATCCCCGGTCATTGCATCTGTCTGTATGCATTTTTGTTGCTAAGGCAATTCCCCGTCGGGGCGGACTTAAACCCTGTTCCTGTTGTTGCGTGCTAACGGTATAGGCGGTTAAGAAAACGTCTCCATTTGGCCACCCCGAGTCCCCGACAGATAAGCATTCCGTTGTGATCGTGATGTTCAGTGTGTCACGCAGCCACGCTGGGTGCGCGCAGGGCTGTAACCTGTCGTTGTCATGAGTGTCCAGGCTTTCAGCGTGCATGTAGCCCATGTGTACGGCACGGCGAAGGAGGCGTTGGCCGCGATGCTTCCCCAAAGAAGAAGTTATGTCGACTGACGCAAGAGTAGCTGTACTATGGGTCTACGAGTTGTTTTCCCCGTGTGGGTCTGATGCCTGCCTGGGGGCGGTGTGAAAAAGGGGAGGTGCGTCGGAGAATGCAAGGGGAATGTTGCGTGGAAAACTGTGTCCCAGTATTAATCTGTGTCCGGCCCAACATGCATTTCACTGGTGACACTGGTGACACGTGATTTGCAGGGAGATGAGTTGTTTTTGACGCAAATTAATTTAATGAAGATGATTGTTAGAATGTTTGGCGTGTGTAATGCAGGGCAGATTGAGGTTGGAGGACAGGGCTGTGTGGCGCTAGGTGCCGTGAGGCTGTGCGTGCGTCGTGGCGTTGTGAGGAGGCGCACGAAGCGAGCAGCTGTCTTGCTCTATGCTAAGGAAGTATTCTGAAAGACAGCGACCGAGCAAAATAGACAGCGGCCGAGCGTAAATTAATAGATAGATAGATAGATAGATAGATAGATAGATAGATAGATAGGGGCAGGTATAAATACGATTTATCTTCTTCCTGCTCCTTTTCTATTCTGTTATGGAATTATGTAAAAAAAAAAGTAAGTAAAATTAATATAATCATGTAAAACCATAACTGAAATGAAATAAATAATGAAATATTGCCAATTAGTCAAGTGCGGTAACAAAGAGAAAAGTTATAAAAGAAAACAAAGTCAATGGCTAAAACTTTAAATTAAATAATACAGTAGGCAAATACTGTCTAATAATGTCTAATAATCTAAAGTGTGTGTGTGTGTATGTGTGTGTGTGTGTGTGTGTGTGTGTGTGTGTGTGTGTGTGTGTGTGTGTGTGTGTGTGTGTGTGTGTGTGTGTGTGTGTGTGTGTGTGTGTGTGTGTGTGTGTGTGTGTGTGTGTGTGTCAGTCACGTGTCCGCGTGCATGTGTGTAAAGATAATAGTCACATTGAGTGCGGTTGGCTCATAAGTATCATGTATTACTATTTGTCCCTCAGTTTGTGACTTGCAAGTCACATAGTTTGCAACATGTCCTAATATAATCTGTTGATTGTTCTTGTCATTGTTCTTTTGAGGGGCGATGTCCACCGTTGAGGTTTTGTGTAAACACAAACTTTGTCCTAACTCCTAACACAAACATTGTCCTAACTCCTAACACAAACATTGTCCTAACTCCTAACACAAACATTGTCCTAACTCCTAACACAAACATTGTCCTAACTCCTAACACAAACATTGTCCTAACTCCTAACACAAACTTTGTCCTAACTCCTAACACAAACATTGTCCTAACTCCTAACACAAACATTGTCCTAACTCCTAACACAAACATTGTCCTAACTCCTAACACAAACATTGTCCTAAATCTTGACCTAACTCCTAACACAAACATTGTCCTAACACAAACATTGTCCTAACTCTTGTCCTAACTCCTAACACAAACATTGTCCTAACACAAACATTGTCCTAACTCTTGTCCTAACTCCTAACACAAACATTGTCCTAACACAAACATTGAATGTCATTGACAATGAATGGCCAGTTTTGAGTGTTTGTGTAAACACAAACATTGCGTTAACACAGACATTGAAGACAAAAGTGAGGACACAAAATGTGATTGGCCGGAATGAGATGATGTATGATTGTTTATTTTAGTTGTTTATATTAGTCACTGCCTCAGCAGAGACTATTCTATTCAAATTACAGTTAAAAAACGTTTACAATAGATTAAAATAAATGCAAAATTTAGCAACAGAAAAATAGTGGTAGCAAAACATTTTTAGCAAAAATGTAAATAACATTTAAAGTGCACATAGCCTACAGTATGCACATTCATGTACATACCAAAGACAAAAACAATTATCCTAAATTGCGAAAGTTATGCATTAAAAATATATACCGTTCCCGGTCTTAATGGGTTTTTTGATTGTTATTATTTGTCATATTGTTTAACCCTTAGAAGGTGAAAGACGCCAATTGGCGTCTTCATCAGAATTCCGTAAATGATCAATGACGCCAATTGGCGTCTTCACAGTTTTTGATGAATCTAAACATATTAATATGCTCCGAAGCGCTGTTTAAATTCCTGAGCTTATATTCCAACTACATTACCCAGAAAACCCGTGTCACGTGACACACGTGTACGTGTTGCCATTGGAAGCTGGTCCCACCCCCTGTAAACAGTGGGGGCAGAGGGAGTCTTCATAGTTTTCATTGTTTTGCCTGTTTGCCGTCTCGCCCGAGCGATTTTCTAGCAGAAAAAGTTGAAAGCAGTACTATTTATTTGAGCGAGTTTTGTGGTAGTAGTATTGATCCATACGCGTCCCAGTCGCCTTCTCCAGGCGGAGTAGCCCTGGTCCAGTGCTTACAGCGAGACTCGCTGCTCCCTCCCTCCTTTTTTCATTGTCTCCCCATCGTCGTCCGATGAGCTATACCGGGAAACCATTGAAGAAGACGATCAACCCGGAATGTTTTGAGGTAATCTTATTGTAGAAAATGCCCTTCTATAGTGATCAGAAATCATAAGATGATCGCTACAAATAGATGCTTGGATAATTACTACTACTAGTCAGATCATGACGCCAGAATGACTCACCACGATGGCCCCCAGCCATTAGCCAGCACCGAAGGTGCTGGCTAATGGTGTTGGTCGGTGCATTGGTGCTGGCTAAGGGCTGGAGGGGGGGGTTGGTGTCGATCGGTTGGTTGGTGCAGTACAAATGTATCGTAGCAGGCATGCACGCATGGCAGTACAAGTATTTTATATTGTAGCGTGCCTTATAGGCGATCTGATCTTTAGAGTAATGTTCGCTCCTTTTATTTACTGTCTACAAAGACGGAGAACAAACATGCATCGTTTACTGAAGCAACGCGTGGTTATGATGACGTTGCTACAAGGATCGGAGGGGGGACGGGGAGTGAAGCTAACAGTAGCGTATTATATAAGATCTGTATGACGTTTCATTGACGTCTGAGCTTGCATGATAATTGCATTCATTGTATATTGTATACAATCATGATTGTACATTGTTTAGTGTGTCTCCGTGTGATGATGATGATGACGATGATGTCAGATAGCCTACGTCCCCCCCCCCCCCAACTGGCTATTGGCCGGGCTGACTACAGCTAAATGTTTATTTTTATATATTTAGAACTGGCATCGGAGGAGGAGGATGATGATGATGATGATGATGATGAAGACGAAGAGTCAAGACAGCGATGGAGTTCTCCGACACTGAACCGGATGCATTCATTCATTTCAGTTGTTGTTTTTTTTAAATTTAGCCTACACACACACACACACCGTCAAGAACAACTGGAATGCAGTGGTTTGGGGACACTGGGGAGTTTGGGGACAACTGTTTTGTATGTAGGCCTATTTATTTTCTGTAATATTTATTATAATTGTATTATGTTAGTAGTCATAAAAAATAAAAGACAAGCTTTTACAATGAGTTAGACCTGTCATGGCTATTTTGTTCACTAGTCTGAGGTTTATGGTTTGACTAAGCGAGTTTCAACTGTGATTTACTCTGTAACGGTAGATGGTAAGAACCCAATTTTTTTGTTATAATACAGTATACATTCAAGTCTATATTTTGATACATATCATGGGCACAAAGTCATATCAAAACAATGTCCTTGGATGAGTTTTTTATCAAAACTGTTTCTTCACAACAGGTTTTTGAGATACATGCATGAATAGACACGGTACTGGTAAGACTATGTAAACATGGTATATATCAAAATGTGCGTTAGAATGTCTAATTTTACCCCAAAAAAGAATTGAGTTTATATGATGTTCCATTTCAGAGCTAGGGGGACTTTTAGCTGGATAGGTCAGATTGATCATGACTGACCATGCTATTTATAGATGGCAAAATATCTACAGTGGTACATGTGAGAAACTTTTTATTTTATTTTAATTGAACTAGACAACTCACCCTTTAAAATGAGATATTGCATGGCTATGTACGCCCAGCAGAAAAAAAGTTATTTAGAAAATAAAACTTCAACCGGTCATAACTTTTTTTGTTGTCCTAGAAACTCTACCCAGTGTAAATGCAGGCTCTTTTAAATGGCTTCCAACACCACAACTAAACATTTTATCAACTCAGTTCATTTTTTTCCTGGAAGCAGACAAGCCAAGCTTTCTCTGAAGGTCTTTCGTTGTCACACATTCACAGCAGAGAATTTTCAATAAATCATTCAAAAACGCCATTCTGCCATAGAGAAGTCTAAAAACTATATAGAAATCCTTGAAACTCTCAAAGAGTTAAGAGGACAGGAGGCAACCCACAGAGCCTAGTCCCTCCACATGCCAGAATTGTACCTCTCAGTACCGGCATAGTAGTTCCAGAGTGGTTCCAACGGATTGTGTGGCCCTGGTCTTTCCCTAGTGGGTCTGATCGAGGGTAGCTACTGGGACGTAAGTCGGGGCTTGATCACCCCGGCTGGGTCACCCGAGTGAGGGGTATGATGTTCGCGAGACACGAAACCTTGATGACCTTGGAAAGTTGGGATACATCACTGAGGATACGTCCCAGTTGCATCCATGCGATGTATTTCCGTTTCGTTCTATAAGAGAGAGTGCATCTCATGCAGACTCAACCTCAGCTGTGGCACAGTGACCATGAGGCACTGTCTGTTCAGGAGGGCCTCTCTTTATGGCTAGACTGTCCATCACTCAGTCTGTGTTTGGTCAGGATCTGTCTCTGCTTTTTATACTGTTTCCTTAGACCTGAGAACTGATTCTATACAAATGTCTTCTAAATCATGACAGTTTTCAGGAAAAAAACAAAACTATGTTTCTATATCAGTGGTTCTCAAACTATTTCATATAAGTAATGTGTAATGTGTAAGTGTAATGTTATAGTCCACAGAAGTGAACCTTTCAAGCCTGTTTTCTCAACTCACTGTTTCTCTGCAAGACATTACTCTAAAGCCAAATCTCCAAAGCTGGTGGGTCAAACTGAACAAACAATATGTCAATTTGAAGCTATGATTCCCTGCTTTCCTATAAGACATACA
The DNA here is from genome assembly GCF_951216825.1 of Electrona antarctica. Taxonomy (NCBI): domain Eukaryota; kingdom Metazoa; phylum Chordata; class Actinopteri; order Myctophiformes; family Myctophidae; genus Electrona; species Electrona antarctica. Next base: position 41,640,104 of record NC_136801.1, on the reverse strand, counting down.
AAAAATAAAAAATAAAAAAATCCAATGGCAGTCCCTCAGTCAAATTTGGTTATATTCAAAGATTTACACACATTTTCACGATATTAAAAAAATAGCAGATCTACAAGCTCATAGCGCTGCACCGAGTGCCGCGCTATGAGCTTGTATATCTTCTAATTTTCAATAGCTATAAAGTATAAAATAATGGTTAGGTTAAAAGCTAAAGTGACAGTGACGCGTTCCCGGTCTTAATGGGTTAAAGGTGTCTAGGCATGCTCTTTGTCAAACATTTAAAGTCTTTATCGTTGTCCTTCAAATATGCATTATAAAGGATTTAAAAGAAGAATCCACTCCAGTGAACCAGCATGGAACTTATATTTCTCTCTGTGTTTAAAGGCCTTTTCAGGTGCTGTTGAAGGATCTAGCCTGTCAATCATCGCCTCTGCTGTCTGGAGAGACAGACAGTAGGTTTAGGTTTAGGTTTATTTATTTAGCACGTAGTACAAAAAATAGACAATATCATATCAAAGAACAAAAATACAAGGAAGGGAAGAAGCCAGCGGGCTTATTTGGAATCCTTTCCTGTATGGAAGAGGTCATTGATTTAAACAGATTAAAAGTTCATTAAGAACAATACAAAAGTCTACAAGTTGGCAAAGGGGGGCAGCTGTGCAATAAAGAAATAAAAACACAGACTGCACAAAAAAGGGAAATAAACAATACAAACACACACAAGAAAATATAACACATCAAAGTATAGGACAGCTGAGAGGGAGACAGTGTAGGAGAGACGGACAGTATAGGACAGCTGAGAGGGAGACAGTGTAGAAGAGACAGACAGTAGGACAGCTGAGAGGGAGACAGTGTAGGAGAGACAGACAGTAGGACAGCTGAGAGGGAGACAGTGTAGGAGAGACAGACAGTGTAGGACAGCTGAGAGACAGACAGTGTAGGAGAGACAGACAGTATAGGACAGCTGAGAGGGAGACAGTGTAGGAGAGACAGACAGTAGGACAGCTGAGAGGGAGACAGTGTAGGAGAGACAGACAGTAGGACAGCTGAGAGGGAGACAGTGTAGGAGAGACAGACAGTGTAGGAGAGACAGACAGTATAGGACAGCTGAGAGGGAGACAGTGTAGGAGAGACAGACAGTAGGACAGCTGAGAGGGAGACAGTGTAGGAGAGACAGACAGTATAGGACAGCTGAGAGGGAGACAGTGTAGGAGAGACAGACAGTAGGACAGCTGAGAGGGAGACAGTGTAGGAGAGACAGACAGTAGGACAGCTGAGAGGGAGACAGTGTAGGAGAGACAGACAGTATAGGACAGCTGAGAGGGAGACAGTGTAGGAGAGACAGACAGTGTAGGACAGCTGAGAGGGAGACAGTGTAGGAGAGACAGACAGTAGGACAGCTGAGAGGGAGACAGTGTAGGAGAGACAGACAATATAGGACAGCTGAGAGGGAGACAGTGTAGGACAGCTGAGAGGGAGACAGTGTAGGAGAGACAGACAGTAGGACAGCTGAGAGGGAGACAGTGAGGAGAGACAGACAGTAGGACAGCTGAGAGGGATACAGTGTAGGAGAGACAGACAGTAGGACAGCTGAGAGGGAGACAGTGTATAGGAGATACAGCCAGTAGGACAGCTGAGAGGGAGACAGTGTAGGAGAGGCAGCCAGTAGGACAGCTGAGAGGGAGACAGTGTAGGAGAGACGGACAGTAGGACAGCTGAGAGGGAGACAGTGTAGGAGAGACAGACAGTAGGACAGCTGAGAGACAGACAGTGTAGGAGAGACGGACAGTAGGACAGCTGAGAGGGAGACAGTGTAGGACAGCTGAGAGGGAGACAGTGTAGGAGAGACAGACAGTAGGACAGCTGAGAGGGAAACAGTGTAGGAGAGACAGACAGTAGGACAGCTGAGAGGGAGACAGTGTAGGAGAGACGGACAGTAGGACAGCTGAGAGGGAGACAGTGTAGGAGAGACAGACAGTATAGGACAGCTGAGAGGGAGACAGTGTAGGAGAGACGGACAGTAGGACAGCTGAGAGGGAGACAGTGTAGGACAGCTGAGAGGGAGACAGTGTAGGAGAGACAGACAGTAGGACAGCTGAGAGGGAGACAGTGTAGGAGAGACAGACAGTAGTATATAATATAGGTATAGATGTTAATTAAGGACAGGCAAGTACATACACTGTACAGTATATGTACAGTAGGTGTATATTGCCTCGGTCAGACAGATTATCATGTGTTCCAAAGGATTAAATGTTAGTATTTAGTCGCAAGCTAATGTTAAAGGTATATTCAGAGAATTATCTGTATTTGATCGCAGACTCCCATCTGAAAATATGTAGTTCCAGGGACCCCCCCAGAAGCAAATATTTGAGTTAAAAACGTTCGCTCGCGCTATGAGCTTGTAGATCTGCTTTTTTTCAATAGCTAAAGTATAACATAATGCTTAACCCATTTAGGACTGAGCTGGCCAGATTCTACAAAATGTATTTTCTGAAATTGTTCTGAAAAACCTCTGTTTCTATGTCAGTGGTTCTCAAAGTATTTAATGTCAAGGACCCCCCAGAATGATATGTATTTGGCCCGTCGACCCCCCCCATCTGAAAATATGTTGTTCCAGGGATGATCTGGTGGGGAGCGGATGGTAACTGTTGTATAGTCAATGATTTGTAGTCATCAGGCAGACTGTGTATTTGCTCGGTAAAGGGGTGGGCGGTGGGTGGGGATTCAGATTTTACGGAGGCCAGTTTAGAATTGCAGCCGTCCGTAGGTGCCCTTTGAGAGCGGTTTTGAAGGAGTCAAAGGATTCGCATGTCTTAATGACTGTTGGTAGGGCGTTCCACATTTTGGTGGCATAGGAGCGAAAATAATTGAGTCCCTTGTTTGTGCCGAATCTGGGTTGTACATGGTTCGTTGCACTCCCTCTGGTGTTGTGGGTGTGGACTTCGTTAACATTAAGGAAGTATCTAGACAGGTACATGAGTATC
>NC_136801.1:41614629-41634629 GCF_951216825.1 Electrona antarctica | reverse complement strand
CATAATGCTAACACCAAAAGGGGTTCCCGCCCAAAATGGGTTGGTTTCATGACATTCATTTTCATTAACTTTTCTTTTCCGTTGTTCTTTTAGGTTTTATGACCTCAATTACACCCAAAAAACCTGAACTTTGAACATCCAGTGGATTTACTGTGGTCTGGAGTTTTCTCTGGGGGTTGGAAACCTTTTGAGCTGCAATGAAAACAGTGGACTGCTGCTGGAAAATCCCATTGATATATATGGGATTTGCAAGCTGTGACATCACAAACAGCAGGAATATCAGAGCACTTGTTTGAGCCAGTAAACCCCAGACCACAGAAAATCTACTGAATGTTAAAAGTTCCGATTTTTGGGGTGCAGAAAACCTTAAAAAATTACGAAAAATTACAAAAACTTTTTTTAAATGTCACAATCCCTATAAAAAATCAACACAATGTCATTGTAACTAAGATATCCGATAGAAATTCATAATTTTTTAAAGATTTGTTCTTTAGGCTTTTCTGCCTTTATTGATAGTTTCAAGTGAAGTCTGACAGGAAATAGGGAGGGAGAGACAGGCAGCAAAGGTCATCATGAACGGGACTCGAACACTCGACACGATGTCAGGCCAGAGCCTAAAGGTGGCATGCGCCTGGACCAGGGCCGGATTAACACCTCTGAGGGCCCCTGGGCACTGAAGCTTGAAGGGCCCCCCTTCACATGCACGCGTAAATCTTTGTGCGTGCGCGTATTTCCCCAGAGTGACAGCCAGGCAGTAACAAACACATTATTTTTATTTGACCCACATAGTAAGCAAATGGGTAAGAGAATTCGCCAGTTCCAGTGTGTATTTCAGTGTTTTTACCTTTTTTTTGTCGAACCACCTGACGCGCTATGCATGGAGAATGAAAACAAAGCAATGCTGGATGGCGGACGTACGTCTTGTATTCCACCAGAATCACCTCTCCACCTGACCTCACACAGCCCAGTGGGCCCACCCACCTTGAACAACAGCCAATAACCTGACCTCACACAGCCCAGTGGGCCCACCCACCTTGAACAACAGCCAATAACCTGACTTCACACAGCCCAGTGGGCCCACCCACATTGAACAACAGCCAATAACCTGACCTCACACAGCCCAGTGGGCCCACCCATCTTGCTGCTTTACACACAATTGCACTTTTCAGCTGCCTTCTCACTAACAATAAAACACTCGTCTTTTTAGACACCATTTATTTCATTTGGATTAGCAGGGAAAATTCCAGTGGAGCTAAAATAAAATAAAATAAAAAATAAACAATACGGCCCTTATATGTAGACGAGCAAATTGAACATGGGCCTTTCCCTCTGGGCTCAACTTTCTTCCAGAGGGTCTCTGGACTGAATTTCCAGATCAGTGAAGTTCTGGTACCCTTTGCGACCACCAAATATGTACAGCTCTCCATTGTAGGTAAAGGCTGAATGCTCCCAGCGTTCTTCTGAAAGAAGCTGTGGAGAAGGTGTTCTCAGCCAGAGGTTGGTCTCTGTGTCAAACACTCTGAGGATGTTGTTGCGGCGGCGGCTCCTACCCCAAATACAAACATCTTTGTCCCGATGATGGTGGCAGAGTGGTGTGATGAAGCAGGAGGTGGAGTGCCTCTGGTGTTAATTAAAGTCCAGAGGCATGAATTAGCTTGGATATCCATTGTCTGCTGTTCTTATAGCTCCTCGAGCCCACCCTGTTTCTTCAGGAACAGTATTTCCTACTTCCTGTTGCTGCTGTTAGTCATGGCTGCCAGTTCCCACCTGATGTTGTGTGGGAGTCCAGACTGCTTCAGATTGTGCTGAATAACCGCTAGTTTGCACAACGTCTTAAGACTAGGATTTAAGTCCAAGACATGCAGTTCATCAGGTTTGTCCAATGATCCAAAGAGGATGATGCGATCTCCCACCATGCAACAGCACATCCTATATGTTGAACATGGGCCATTCCCTCTGGGCTCAACTTTCTTCCAGAGGGTCTCTGGACTGAATTTCCACAGATCAGTGAAGTTCTGGTTCCAATTGTGACCACCACATATGTACAGATCTCCATTGTAGGTAAAGGCTGAATGACCCCAGCGTTCTTCAGGAAGAATCTGTGCAGAAGGTGTTCTCAGCCAGAGGTTGGTCTCTGTGTCAAACAGACTGATGATGTTGTTACCGTTGGTGGCTCCTCCCCCAAATACAAACATCCTTGTCCCAATGATGGTGGCAGAGTGGAGTGATGAAGCAGGAGGTCTAGTGCCTCTGCTGTTAATTAAAGACCAGACCATTGTGGTAGTGTCCATCTTGTACATGTCATTATAGTATCCAGTCCCACGTATCCATCCTCCATGGATAAACATGACCGTCCCCAAGACACAGGCTGAGTGGTTGCTCCTCGCCTCTGGAACAGTTCCAGAAACCTTGGTCTTGAACCATCTGTGGGTGTCCACATCAAATGCATAAAGAACATTACAGTGCCTTTCTGTGTCGCAATTATAACCCCCCCAGATGTAGACGATATAATCTATCATCACAGCTGTGTGTCCCCCCCGATTGGATGGAACTTCAAGTTGACATTCTCCTCTTCCAGTAGTCTCTGGAGTCAACTCCGTCCAGCATAAAGCCACTGTGTTGAAGACACCAATCTGATCCTTGTTGACGTCACAACACCCTCGAAATGAGTAGACTTTGTCTCCCACGACAACAGCAGCCTGTCTGTCTTCATCAGGTCCTCTGTTCGGATGCAGCGTCCAGCAGAACATTTCTCACAAACAGCTCCTCTGGGGATCAAAGACAATTCCTCAAATGCTTCTCTGTGAATATTGTATATTGTGTGCACTGGCACTTATATTGGTTCAGTGGTGGAAACATCACAAACATTATGGCCAATCAAAGGAGCCGGTGGCTGTTGCAGTCCCTAATATGGCAAACTGATCAGAGTGACGTCATCAGAAGGCCAACAACCTCCTAACTCCACCCTCACACAGCCCAGTGGTCCCACCCACCTTGAACAACAGCCAATAACCTGACCTCACACAGCCCAGTGGGCCCACCCACCTTGAACAACAGCCAATCTAGCGCATTGTTGCTGTTTTACGCAAAATTGCACTTTTCAGCTGCCTTCTCACTAACAATAAAACACTAATCTTTTTAGACACCATTTATTTAATTTGGATTAGCAGGGAAAATTCCAGTGGAGCTAAAACAGCTTTTTTAAGGGGCCCCTGGTGCCCATGGGCCCCTGGGCACGTGCCCAAAGTGCCCATATGGTAGATCCAGCCCTGGCCTGGACCACAAGGCCAGCGGGCACCCAGAAATTATGCCTGCAGTTTTAGTCAATACGACCACAAATATATCCGATACAAACTCCGCCGGCTATGCTCTGCAAGATTTTTTTTGCGGTGACCGCTCCAATGACTGACCGCGTGTGTATGTCTGTATGTAGGTCTGAGTAGTATACCATGTGCATGTCTGTCTGAGTACGAGGCCTCAACAGCTGCAATACCGCTGGGTGACCTACCTCCAAGTGGCACTGTTGAGCTTCTCAAAAGTATCGTTGCACCGCTCATTTCACACGGGTGTGTGATTTTTATGTTTTGATTAGGTGTTCCGTCATGCTCGTTTTAAGCATGGGTAGATGGCCATTTCAACCAATCAGATTGCTTCCTCGAAACTACCTGTTATTCTCCATATTCAGACCGCAGCCATCTTGCCAGCAAGGTGATACCTAGGTGACACATCCAAACAGAAAAGTCCTCTCTAATTATATAAAAAAAACGTCAAAATCTTGAATTATCCTCTTTCAATCTGTAAAGTTTGTATTTAATAAAAAATCCACCTTAGACATTTTATGAGGTACTTCCTGTCAATAAATTCCTTGCAGATGATTATTTTCGAAGTATCAGAGTATGGAAGTTGCCTGTGTAAACAAAATTCAATTACGCTTTTGAAGTGACGGTACACACATTGACCTGCAGTGAACAGTTTCTTCAACATGATTTTCCAAAAGTAAAAACTGGTCAATTGCCTTCCTTCTGTTAGAAAAGTATAGTATTTGAAGGCCCTAGTAAAATGTAGTCCAAGTGATATTTATTTGGTTAATATGCATTTTCTGTTTATAATGAGCTGAAGATACATGGAGATTTTATTGTAATCATTGCAGTGTTATTCAAATATAAAGCAATTTAACCCATTTTGGGCGGGAACCCCTTTTAGTGTTAGCATTATATGCTTTAGCTAGTGAAAAATAGCAGATCTACAAGCTCATAGCGTGCCACCGAGTGGCGCGCTACGAGTTTGTAGGTCTGCTATTTAAAAAAAATCGAAGAACGACTGACATAGAAACATAGTTTTTTCAGAAAACTGTCAGGATGGGGGCACGGTGGCACAGTGATAGTGCTGTCGCCTCACAGCTAGAAGGTCCTGGGTTCGATTCCCGATGGGGACGCTGTGGGCGCTGGTGGCGTGTCTCCTCCTCCGCGTCATCGGTGCCCATACCCGAGGCGGGGTTGGCGAAAGGGCCTTTCTGTGTGGAGTTTGCATGTTCTCCCCGTGTCCCCTAGGGTAGGTACCCTCACAAAAAACATGCAGTAATCCTGGTCTCTAAACTGCCTCCCCCTGGCCAGCCGGGGCGCCTGATGGAGGGGAAAGGAACTGGTTGGAAAAACGTGTTCCTTCCACGCGCTACGTCCAGCCAGGGAAACTCCCCCATGTCAGGTGTAAAGGAGCAACTTGGACACTCAGGCATGAAGGAAGCATGAGTTCATGTCCGTTGCTCTCCCCATGTCCCCCATATATGGGGACTAGGTTGGCGGAGGGTGTGTAGAGCCCAGGATCACATTAGATAATTGACACAGGGGTGAAAAATGGGTTACAAAATCGTGGGATAAAAAATATATATATATAAAAAAAGAAAACTGTCAGGATGTAGAAGACATTTTTAGAATCTGATCTCAGGCCTAAATGGGGTAAACAGTTATTGCACAAATTAATGATTGTTTTAATGTTGTCCCCATGGGTTATTGGCTCCCACAGATTCAGTTTGCTTGCCACCAGTTCCAGGTGCCTGACACAGTGTCTTGCCAGCCTCATCCTTCTCTCTCTGACCTTGTCGGTGACCCGTGATGAAGGTCCCCGCATGTGTCCCAAACACTGGGACGGGACACATTTTTGAGTGGTGTAAACCACTCCTACGACTGGCTTTGTTAGTTTACGTGTCTGTCTGTCTGTACCAAAATGAGCATGGTTGCTACGGTCACCCAGTTCACCCGGGTGTGATTTCATTACGTCAGACATGACGTCAGATCAGAGCTGATCAGGCTATATAAGACCTTACACCACTCAGTTTACACGGGTGTGATTTTTATATACATGGGTCCCTTTGAATTAATTATTTAAAAACATTTCCAAAAAAAAAAAAAACATTCCCAGAACAAGCAAACATTTTCATGAATTAGAAACAAAGTTCAACGAATGTTCAGCAATTCCATGAAGAAATCAAAGAAAAAATCTTAAGAAATTCCATACTTTTAGAAAACCAACGTTTAACACTTTGTCTGCGTAATTAATGAATCTTAATGCGGGTGTTTTTCACTAACCTTTGAAGAATTGTTACGTCGTTCCATTCCACGCACGGGTGTCTTAACATAGCGCACACGACTATCCTAGTGTCGGAAGATAAAATCATGATCGATCCAAGAAAGAAAAGTTTGAAAAACAGAGGCGGTCGTATCGCGCCGCGTCGTCCCTTACGAATGCAACATGGGGACTTTCCACTGGCCCCCTTACAGCCACGGGGAGAGTTATTAAGTTATCAAAAGCGCGCCCTCCAGGCTCAATAAAACAATGCAGGCTAACGACTTCTTTAACAAAAAAACCAATCATCACTGCTCTGTGTGACACTTTCACTTTCTGCCGTGCAACGTGCTTTGGCTCATGTTTGTGAGAGCACATCCAGTATAAGTTATAACAACGGATAACGCATATAGGTGACGCACCCATTGAAATCCCGGTAACTATAACGCCGTTACTGAATGGAGGGGAAGGTAACTATAGTTGCATCAGAACCACATAGAGAGAGCGAGGGTGTCTATCTGCAGGGCATGTGCAGCTGTACTCCACATCTCTATTTCCCAGAAGCCCCGATCAGCTCTGCCTCTGATTGGTCCGTCAATGCAAACAGGACTCTCCACTAGACCGTCGGTGTCTGGACGCGGCATATACCAACGTATGCATCAGAGGAGTGATGGCGTGTTTGTATAGCGGTGCTGTCCTTTGTGCGGTGGATAGTAACAGAATACCTTTACTTGAGCAATGAGCACTAGCTGTACTCAACCATCTTTGAAATGTTTGGGGGAAGGTGGGGGGAGTCTAAACTTGATTTCAGCAAGCAATGCATTTATATTAAAGGTTAACCCATTCAGGCCTGACGTCGAAATTTCAAAAAATGTCTTCTAAATCATGACAATTTTCTGAAAGATTTGAGGCACATTTTAACGATTTTTCAATAGCTAAATTATAACAATGTATGTAACACCAAAAGGGGTTCCCGCTCAAAATGGGTTAAAAAGCTCTCTAATCTCTCTCTCTCTCTCTCTCTCTCTCTCTCTCTCTCTAATAAAACAAGGTTTATATTATATTATTTATATATTATATATTATTCAAATAATAATAATACATTCAAAAAAATAAATAGAAATAGGTCTAGCCTATCTAGCCTATCTATCTATATAATCTCACCACGCGTTACAACGTTCACGTTGTGAACTCGTAGAGTTCTCTGTGAATTGATTTGTGTATAACAAAATAAATAGAAAAATATAGTGTGCCATATGCGCCCTTTACAGGTCTGTTTTATCAAGTATAGAGGGTTTAAGTGGTACTGAATTTTCCTCTTGCCTGGCAGTTCCATCGCTCAGCAGCAGCTAATAATTACAGCAGGTCAACGTGACCTGTCATGTCACGTTGACCTGTGTTGTTTGTTTGTAATTGTTCCCGGTGTGTGCACTCACTGCACTAGCAGTGCTGAGAGTTGCGATTGCATCATTGTATAGCCTATGCTGCCTCCCAATACCTTACAGTAATTTAAAGACAAAGTCAAATACTTGTTTAATCAAGCTGCTTTTGTGTATTTTTCTACTTGGCTGTGCTGTATGCTGTTCATGCTTTGAAGTCCGATAAAACACGCTGACACACAATTCAATAATAATAATTAATTATTAAAATATTATTACGTCATGAACGGGGCCTCCCGATCCTTAAAGGCCTAGTGAAACACTTTTATACCATATCTGTGGTCATCATATGGGCATACCTAACAATGGATGCCAAAAAAATGGGCACATTCTCATTTTTGTGTGTGTTTTCAAAAGTCCATAAAACATTTTTTGAGTGGTGCAACCACTCCAAGGAACAGCAATGTCCGTGTTCAACTATGTTTGTGACTATGTTTGTGTGTGACTATGTTTGTGTGTGACCAGTACCAATGAGTACCAAAAGTGGCGCTGTTGTGCCAGAAACGGAGAGAGAGAGATAGTGCTGCACTGTTGCCTGCTAATGAGAGAGAGAGAGGGGGGGGGGGGGGGGATATGCACCACTCAGTTCACACGGGTGTGATTTTTTTATTTACTTCCTGAAAACGAAAACGTGCTGCGTGATGACGTGTAGAGATATACACATCAATAAAAGCCAATACAAATGAAGCTCACCAGTTTGTTTCCCATGCTTCATTACTCCTCCTCCACAGCTGGTTTTGATTAAAGAACTACTCCGTTTTTATTCTCATTCAAGATGACATCCAGACAGTGTATTACTTGTTTTAAACGTAATCATCACGCTAAAATATGTATACATATAGGTTGTGTACAGGTTGGAAATAATCTGCTGGCTTTTTTGAATGTCTCCCTGTCACTTTGTTTACAAACGAAATTCACGTGCAGGAAGTCACAGACTTTGAGACCCCATAGCCTGGAGGGATGTGACGCTCTGATTGGTTCAGAAACTTCAGAGCCAGCGTTTCCAGCTAAAACATCAAAATAAAATGTCCACCATTTCCGTTTCCCTACTACACCTGGCTGCCCCTGTGCAGGCCAAACCGTCTCATTTTATCCCCAAAACTTCTAACCTGGGCTGATCCTAATCAGTAGTCATTTCTGATCATGTCCTGCCTCGTCATCCGTGCGTGTCTTGTCCTCCTTGTCACTCCTAATCTTAGCATCGTCGACTTGTTTGCCAACCTCCCTATAGCTTTCCAAGCCGTACACAGTCATGGCTGGGTCTCGCTACTGTCTTCTACATCTTCACTCTCGCTGGCACCCTTCTGTCACAAATCACTGCTGACACTTTCTCCTCCATCCGTTCCACCCCTGCCTGCACTCTGCTCTTCAACTCTCTTCCACACTAGTCCCCGCTACTTTGGACTGTATATGGCCAGAAGAGAAACCTTTTTTTTTTTGGCTGTTTTTTTTTTCATGAATTTGTTTGTAATGATAATGCATTGTTTGTGTGAGGTTATGTTACGGTTTAGACATTGTTTGTGTGAGGTTATGTTAACCCGTTTTGACCTGAGATTCTAAAAATGTCTGTTTGAAAATGACAGTTTTCTGAAAAAGCTATGTTTCTATGTCAGTCGTTCTTCGATTTTTTCAAAAATAGCAGACCTACAAGCTCGTAGCGCGCCACTCGGTGGCGCGCTATGAGCTTGTAGATCTGCTATTTTTCAATAGCTAAATTATAACATAATGTTTAAAACACCAAAAGGGGTTCCTGCCCAAAATGGGTTAAGGTTTAGACATTGTTTGTGTGAGGTTATGTTAAGGTTTAGACATTGTTTGTGTGAGGTTATGTTAAGGTTTAGACATTGTTTGTGTGAGGTTATGTTAAGGTTTAGACATTGTTTGTGTGAGGTTATGTTAAGGTTTAGACATTGTTTCTGTGAGGCTATGTTAAGTTTAGGTTTAGACATTGTTTGTGTGAGGTTATGTTAAGTTTAGGTTTAGACATTGTTTGTGTGATACGTACTCAGTTGGCTGGCATCGTCATCATGACACGCATCTAGTGAACCATATATAAGAAGGACCAGAAAGGCTTTATGGGAAGTCAATAGCAACTCCTGCTCTTGACACGAGAAAGAATATTTCTCGTGTCAGAAGGCCTTGCAACCCAGATAGCATTGTATTAGAAGTTTCGGCATCCCGGTTTACCCATTTTGGGCTGGAACCCCTTTTGGTGTTTCATGCATTGTGTTATACTTTAGCTATTGATAGTAGATCTACAAGCTCATAGCTTGTAGAGTGCCGCGCTACGAGCTTGTATAGGTCTGCTATTTTTTGAAAAATCGTGAAAATGTGGCACAAATCTTTGAATATATTCTTTCCCAACGAACATTTTTAACTCAAATCTTTGCTTCTGGAAGGTCCCTGGAAAAAGCATATTTTCAGATGGGGTCGGCGGCTGATTACATAATATACAGTAATTGGTGGTCCTTCACATGAAAATGTTTGAGAACCACTGAATTAGAAACATGGGGTTTCTCAGAAAACTGTCAGGATTTAGAAGACATTTGTAGAATCGACCTCACGTCTAAACGGGTTCGGATCGGACACCACAAGTCCAAGGTGCCGGTCGACGCAGCCTCATCCTTCTGTCTCTGACCTTGTCTACGACGTTCCCATTCCCTGTGCGCCATTTAGATTTAAAGATTATAACACGTGCCGTCGACCAATGACACTCTGGATAAACAACGGACCGTCGGGCTAATGCCACGGAACGAGCAAATCACACGATTTGTTGAGGTTGAAAATGTTTCAATTCAAACGAATTACGATTTCAGAAGACCGCTGCTCTGCATATCACTATATTAACCCTGTGTGTGTGTGTGTGTGTGTGTGTGTGTGTGTGTGTGTGTGTGTGTGTGTGTGTGTGTGTGTGTGTGTGTGTGTGTGTGTGTTGTGCAGCTGTACAGCTGTACAGTGTGTATTCTCTCAGGATGAGAAGATGGCCGACTGTGTGTTTCCAATGGGCCGCGACAGCCTGCAGCTGTTCACCCCTGACTCTCTGCAAGGAATCGAACAGCGAATCAGAGAGGAGAGGGCTCGAGGCGCCAAGCAGTACAAGGAGGTATACACGCACGCACGCAAGCAGTACAAGGAGGTACGCACGCACGCACGCACGCACGCACGCACGCACGCACGCACGCACGCACGCACTTACGCACGCACACACGCACGCACGCACGCACGCACGCACTAGGGCATTAAGCAACTATAGGTAAATCCACTAGTCGACCTTGTTGGTACTAGTTGACTAGATACGATTTTGTCCCCCGATTTTGTAGGCCTCAAGATCAGGTAAATTATAGTTACTAGTTCTTACCAGTTCTGAATATATATGAACAGCAAATGATGTTCAGTGTGGGTAATGCAATGTAATAGATCACATAACTGAGAGGGGGGGGGGATTGTTTACAGATGGTCTTGGGAAGTTGGGTTGGCCACAAACGTAGGCTAATAGAGATGGATGGATGCATGGATGGATGGACAGATAGATAATGTTGCTGGGTGTCCGAGCGATAACTCTAACGGCTGCTGGTGAACCGTGCAAATGAAAACAAAAGCGTACGGGGCACGTTTATTTCGCCAGTAAATGCTGTAGTACAATCATAAGTAGGCTACACCATTGATGTGTGATGTAAATTTGGTGGTGATATTATGCCTGTAAATGGAAGTTATTGAATATTTTCATGTTCGGTTGCACTTTGTAGACGGTCCCTAACCGCTCACCGTCTGCTCACCGAGTGGCGCGCTACGAGCTTGTAGGTCTGCTATTTTTGAAAAATCGAATAACGACTGACATAGAAACATAGCTTTTTCAGAAAACTGTCAGGACTGTCAAGACATTTTTAGAATCTGATCTCAGGTCAGAATGGGCTAGAGGAAGCATACCAGTGGGGTAACAGTGAGAACGGTGGCCTGTGATGCAGGTGTCGCTAGGGGGCGGAGGTAGATGGCGGCGCAAAATTGGGGAAATTTTAATTAACTAGTAAAGTAATTATTATTTTTTTATGTGGTAATTGGGAAAAAGGGCATCGTTAAGACCTCCATATTATTATGGTCAATTCCTGTGTGAAAAGTGGGAGTGATTGGTGCAGGCAGTGTGGAGCTATGACAGTGTTTCTGACACAAATTCTGACATTGAGTTAATTATATCCAATCCACTTTATTTATAAAGCACATTTTACAACTCAGAGTTTACAAAGTTCTGTACAGAAGAATAAAACTAAATACACTGTAGCTAAACAGAGAACAGCAGCAAACACACGAAAAATACAAAACGGATACAAAACATGGACCATAGAAACTCAACCGGGGTTAAAAGCCAAGGTGTAGAGGTGGGTCTTTAGGTGGGATTTAAAGGTCTCAATTGAGGGGTCCAGTTTGAAGGGGGGGGGGGGGCATTCCATAATTTGGGGGCTATGATGGAAAAGGCTCTATCCCCTCTGGTCTTTAAGCGGGTCTTCTTTTTTACCCTAAGGTTTAGCTGGCCTGCGGACCGCAGTGACCTTGGGGGATTATACACCTCAATAAGATCCGCCAAATACTGAGGTGCCAAACCATTCAGTGCTTTAAAGACAAATAATAAGATTTTAAAGTCGATTCTGAAACGCACAGGGAGCCAGTGTAGTGACGCCAGAACAGGTGTGATGTGGTCCCGCCTGCGAGTTCCATTTAGATGGCGTGCCGCGGCATTTTGGACTAACTGAAGCCGAGCAATGGATGCTTGGTTTAGGCCAGCATAGAGCGCGTTACAGTAGTCCAGGCGTGTGGTGAAATTATGGAATGTTGGAATTATAGTTTGTTTATAGTTTGATAGTCACCAATGTACACAGTTTTTAAATGTACAAATATTTATTTCCAAAAAAGAATAGGTAGTTAAACAACTAGTCGACTGGTCGACTAGTATACTAGACAACTAGTCAACTAGTCAAAATGACTAGAAGTGAATGCCCTAGCACACGCAAACACCAGTGTTCATTTGTCAGCAACTTTTGATTTTAGTTTCAGTCATAGTCTCTTGAATAGTTTTCATTTAGTTCACATTTTAGTCACATTTTAGTCACCTGGAATGTCTTTTAGCCGACTGAATCTACAGGTGATTTAGTCAACTAAAATGTATTTTAGTCACGCCGTCGTAATGACTGATTTTACACATTTGCGACACGTTGTGAGCTTGTAGATCAGCTACTTTCAGCATGCAACCACGTGTAAAATTACTTATACTGCTGTATCTCTTGTCCACTAGTCATCATAGCTTAGTTTTCATTTAGTTTTCATTTAGTTTGTCAGTGAAAAAAGGCAGTCTACGAACATCTTTTGTCAAAATTTGACAAAATCTAAACGGGCACACACACACACGCAGTACAAAAGTAATGTAATAACTCGTCAGGTTAGAATCTACACAGACAATCATCTGACAGAAGCTAATCCACAATTGAGCGATTGTGGTACGGTATGTATAGTTACATATTCCATAAACAGGCCAATTAAGGCCTAGCCAATTAGATCGCCCATAGGCAACACAATATGGTCGACTTCATTCAATGTTTAAAAGCATTTTTAGACTGTTTAGTGTTATCGTATTTTATGTAGGCAATTTTCAAGCTTACATGCTGATGATGTCATGATGTCTGTCTGGTCACACAAACATATATCGTTGGTTTTTGATTTGTTTTTGATTTGTTTTTCATAAATCAGTGCTATGGAACACCCTTTGTGTTGTTTCGAAAATATTGAACCAATGGAAAGTAGTAAAAAAAACGCTTTGGACAAAACCTCTTAACTCCACTGGACCCTCAAAAGTCCAACACCCCTCCCTGTAAATGCAAGTAATTGACAATATATAAAGTCACAACACCAACTTTGAAGAGGCAGAATTGCTTTGGTTTCAAAATATAAAGTTTCCTTAATTTCCTGGGGAAAAAAAATCATATTTTTCATTTCCTGAAAAATTAACATTTTGGGGAGTTAGGTGGTTTCTTCCCGACAGCAGAGATATTCAATAAATCTATCACTGCGTGAAAAGAGGAGTTAACGGGCAATTATGGGCACTAGATTTGCCCGTAAACCTCAAGTTTAGCGAGCATATACAGTAATATACGGTACCAGAGTTTGTTGGAAAGTTTAACGTGAGTTTCCTGTAATATACACATCCGTATTCCATGCTTTTTGCCCAGTGTATATTCCGTCCATTCACGAGTTGTCCTGACTGAAGTGAACTTGTAGATCGGCTATTTTCAGCAGGTGTAAAATCTGTCATTACGACATCATCAAGGCCCGCCAAAATACATTTTAGTCGACTAAATCAACTGTAGATTTAGTCGACTGAAACTAGACTAACGCAAAGACATTCCAAAACTAAATGAAGTCTCAGTCCAAAGACTATGTCTATATGACTAAAATAGAATTTTGCTGCCAAAAAACAACACTGCCTACTACTGTACTTGATATTACTGATATTGATAACCCAACCCTGTCGTTGTGCCTTACTGTGCATTCAGGACCTGGGGGACGTTGCAGAGGTCGAGGTCCGCGGGGACCTGGAGGCGGGGAAGCAGCTGCCCAGGATATTTGGGGAGATCCCCACCCACCTGGTGGGCGTGCCCCTGGAGGACATCGACCCCTACTACTACAAAGACCGCCGGGTACGTACAAGGGGCCAGTGAGGCTATTCAACGTTGAAGCTCTCCTCCCTAGTGGTAGGAGGAGGGACTACAAGCGGACCCGTGGATTCATGACCGGGAAACCCCGTGCAGCTGGGCTTTAACATTGAGCGCTCGGTTGCACTTCCGCATTTGACCACCAAAATTTGGTGGTCAAATGCGGAAGTAGACGTTCTGAGACGGTACTTCCGGCAGTCTTCCGGGTGCTTCAAAACGCCACTGAGCAACTTCCACTGACATGAATAGCTGGGGGGGCGGAGCTTCGCGCCAGTTCAGTCTCTATCCTTTTATATACTCTATGGGTACGTACCACAACCGTTTAGGCTTCACTCACACCTTCGCATCTAGCATACAACATTGTTGGATGCTAGATGTAAACAAAGGGTTTGCCCCAATGCATGTCACATGGTTTGACACAACATTTTTGTGTTTCGACTGCCCCCCTCCCCTTCATACAACACAAATGTTGTGTCAAACCATGTGACTCCCATTGGAAATGAATTGCGAGCTTGCATCAGTAAACAAGTCTCATGCATCAGCTATACTGATGATATACTATACTATCTGTTGTGCACGTGTGAGTCAGGCCTTAGCCTTATAGCGCTTCAACTTTGACCCTCACCCCTACTACTGCGTGTACGATAACCCTTATCCTGACCTCTACTATTTCACAGACCACGGGTATGATAACCCGACCCTGTCTCACCCATACACGGTGAAATAACACGGATTGGCAATGCCGTACAGACTAGTACAGTGGTTCCCAAACTTTTTCATGACAAGGACCCCCAAATTGACACCAATTAGCTCGCGGACCCCCATTTGAGAAGATATGCCAGGGACCCCCCCCATAAGAGAAGATTTTTACGGCTCTAGCAGAGATTCTCAACCCGTTTCATTTCAAGGACCCCCAGTTTGACATGCATTAGTCTACGGACCCCCATTTAATGGCATTTCTATCTCTGAGACACCAATTTATATTGTAAAATCAATGTTAATTTATCTCTGAGAGTGTACACTCCATTTGTACACCATTTGTACACTCTCTGAGTTACAGACCCATAAGGGTCCATTTGGTTCCAAACTATCATTTAGCTGGGGAACCACTGCCGTACACTGTAGACAACCAGAAAACCCCCCAAATGCGTTTATGTGACCAACTCCAATGTTTTAAGACACTAGTCGCCGCCCTTGACCTTAAGCCTTACCCTCACACAATGCTACTATACAACACCACTGTTTATTATTATGTTTTTTGTCACGACACCTTCATAACCGTTGAGTTTTGAGAGTCTCTCTCTCTCTCTCTCTCTCTCTCTCTCTCTCTCTCTCTCTCTCTCTCTCTCTCTCTCTCTCTCTCTCTCTCTCTCTCTCTCTCTCTCTCTCTCTCTCTCTCTCTCTCTCTCCCTCTCTCTCTGTTTTAATATTGTCTTCCTGTATAAAACGCATCCCTTCCTCCTATGTCACCTGTTTCACATGACTTTTATTTTTACTTTTGCCCTCCTTTCTCTCATTCTCTCTCTTCTCCCTTCCTCTCTCATTTTCTCTTTTGCGCTGCCCCTCTCTCTCTCTCTCTCTCTCTCTCTGTCTCTCTCTCTCTCTCTCTCTCTGTCTCTCTCTGTCTCTCTCTCTCTGTCTCTCTCTCTCTCTCTCTCTCACTCTCTCTCTCTCTCGTGTGTGTCCCCACTTTTTAGGTTGAGTGGTGGTAGTTTGGGTCTATGGGGAACACATGTGCGACGCACGCACGCACGCACGCACGCACGCACGCACGCACGCACGCACGCACGCACGCACGCACGCACATGCAGACACATTAGGTCTCATTCATCAAACGTGAGCCAAGGGGATTTGATTTTAAATCGCTGGTAAATATTGTTTTTATATACGCATCATTTACCCATATAGACGAGCAGTTTGTTACCTGCAGAAACACACTATGTCCTCTCTCTGTATATCTTGGTGTTTTCACTGTTTGTTTTCGCTGACAGGGACATGAGAACTCCAAAATACACACAATGCACAGACACGTGCACGCACGCAGCACAGACACACGCACGCAGCACAGACACGTGTACGCACGCAGCACAAACACACGCACGCAGCACAGACACGTGTACGCACGCAGCACAGACACGTGTACGCACGCAGCACAGCCACGTGCACGCACGCAGCACAGACACATGCACGCACGCAGCACAGACACGTGCACGCAGCACAGCCACGTGCACGCAGCACAGACACGTGCACGCAGCACAGCCACGTGCACGCACGCAGCACAGCCACGTGCACGCACGCAGCACAGACACGTGCACGCACGCAGCACAGACGCATGCACGCACGCAGCACAGACACGTGCACGCACGCAGCACAGACACGTGCACGCACGCAGCACAGACACATGTACGCACGCAGCACAGACACATGTACGCACGCAGCACAGACACATGCACGCACGCAGCACAGACACGTGCACGCACACAGCACAGACACATGCACGCACGCAGCACAGACACATGCACGCACGCAGCACAGACACGTGCACGCACACAGCACAGACACGTGCACGCACACAGCACAGACACATGCACGCACGCAGCACAGACACATGCACGCACGCAGCACAGACACATGCACGCACGCAGCACAGACACATGCACGCAGCACAGACACATGCACGCAGCACAGACACATGCACACACGCAGCACATACACACGCACACACATGCACATTTTGGTCACTGACGTTCACCGAAAACAAGAGTGGGGTTATGCAGAGCACAGAATTAATGAACCTCACTCCATTTCATGAAGTGTATACCTCTCATAACTGTTCGGTCATTCATCTCTCTCTCTCTTTCTCGCTCTCACCCCTCCATCGTGAATTATGTGTAGAAGTAGTTTCAGTGAGACGTAGAGTCACGTCTTATGCAGTAATTAAGTCATAACGCCACCATCTTATGCGCAATCCCTATTTTGAAAAAATAAAAAAATAAAAAAAAGCCAGACTCTTCACATAGAATGTCTGACATGTCAGAGCTGAACATGACATGTACATATGAAATAAATGCATAAACATGTACTTAAGATATGAGGTTAGAGCTAGAAACCACTAGCATTGCTAACAAAATCCTCAGTTCCCTGAAAAATTATGACAAATACTGATGTAAAATCCGTGATTTCTATACACCCAATCGTATAGTATCACTATAGTCTGTTGGCTTGTGTCTAATGAAAATCTCAAAGCAAGATGTATTAACAATGGTATTGTTGTAAAAGTATAGCTATTAACATCCTCCCGGGGCACTAGACCCAGCCGGTTACAGCAGGGCGCAGTGGCGAACATTAAGGTCTCAGAGAGCATACAGGGAACAAGGACAAAGAACAAAGAACATGCAAAACCTCTGTAGATGACTCAGCCCCATGCAGACGAAATGGGTCACATAATATGTTAAAAAGACTCTCTCCCAGTGTGAGATTTCTCTCTCTTTTGGTCTCACCGATTAACGCACGGTAAATAGTGCTGATCTTACAGGGAATGGCTGCCGATACTCTGATTGGTTTTAATTAAAGTATACAACGCACAAACAGACCAATGACTACCCAGCAAGCACGGTCAGGACCTGGACGGAATTAATGACGTCTCTATTGGTGCCAGATCAAGTCAAACCAAGACTAGTCAGATCTGGCCCAGAATATCACCTGATTTCAACCAACATGAATTCTGCCCACTAAGACGGACGTCCCTGGATGAATCAGAGAGAGTCCGATAGAGGCCAGATCAACTTAAGTCATATCATAACATAACTAGTCTGATCTGGCCCAGAATAATCTATACCGGTATATTATTTCAACTGGTGAACACGTCCTGGAAATTACATAACAAGATCATCCCCATATGGGCTGACTGTGATCTGGCCTATAGTCCTGAACGTCACCGAAGTCACCAGAGGACGTCATCATAATGTCATCATGACGCTCGCTGGGTAAGTCCAGGGCCTTTTTAGAGCTTAGCGCCTTGGCACAGTGCTCAGCTTACCGCACCTACGTATAACAGCAAAATGGCATTGGTCACACCTCCACGAATAATAAGACCTGGCGGTAATGAAGATGTCCATAATAGGACCCGCAATTCTGTCTGTCTGTCTGTGCGTGCGTGCGTGCGTGCGTGCGTGCGTGCGTGCGTGCGTGCGTGCGTGCGTGCGTGCGTGCGTGCGTGCGTGCGTGCGTGCGTGCGTGCGTGCGTTGTTCACAGGATATTGACATGCACGCCAGTATCAGTAAATTCATTCATAATAAATGAATTAATAACAAAACAACTCTCTCTCTCTCTCTCTCTCTCTCTCTCTCCCTCTCTCTCTCTGTGTCTCTCTCCCCCCATGCAGACCTTCGTAGTCCTAAACAAAGGGAAAGCCATCTTCCGTTTCAGTGCCACCTCCGCCCTGTACATCTTCAGCCCCTTCCACCCCGTGAGACGACTCTCCATCAGGATCTTGGTCCACTCATATCCTTCACAGTACCAATATCACACACCGTGTTTTATTACCAATATCACACGCAGTGTTTATATTCTACACGACGTACGTGGGTCGTGTTTATACATGGCAGAAGGTGAGTTAAGATCTTGGTCCACTCATATCCTTCACAGTGCCAATATCACATGCAGTGTTTTATTACCAATATCACATGCAGTGTTTTATTACCAATATCACATGCAGTGTTTTATTACCAATATCACATGCAGTGTTTTATTACCAATATCACATGCACGTGTTTTATTACCAATATCACATGCAGTGTTTTATTACCAATATCACACGCAGTGTTTTATTACCAATATCACACGCACGTGTTTTATTACCAATATCACATGCAGTGTTTTATTACCAATATCACACGCAGTGTTTTATTACCAATATCACACGCACGTGTTTTATTACCAATATCACATGCAGTGTTTTATTACCAATATCACATGCAGTGTTTTATTACCAATATCACACGCACGTGTTTTATTACCAATATCACATGCAGTGTTTTATTACCAATATCACACGCAGTGTTTTATTACCAATATCACACGCACGTGTTTTATTACCAATATCACATGCAGTGTTTTATTACCAATATCACATGCAGTGTTTTATTACCAATATCACACGCAGTGTTTTATTACCAATATCACATGCAGTGTTTTATTACCAATATCACATGCAGTGTTTTATTACCAATATCACACGCACGTGTTTTATTACCAATATCACATGCAGTGTTTTATTACCAATATCACATGCAGTGTTTTATTACCAATATCACATGCAGTGTTTTATTACCAATATCACACGCACGTGTTTTATTACCAATATCACATGCAGTGTTTTATTACCAATATCACACGCAGTGTTTTATTACCAATATCACATGCAGTGTTTTATTACCAATATCACACGCAGTGTTTTATTACCAATATCACATGCAGTGTTTTATTACCAATATCACATGCAGTGTTTTATTACCAATATCACACGCACGTGTTTTATTACCAATATCACATGCAGTGTTTTATTACCAATATCACACACAGTGTTTTATTACCAATATCACACGCACGTGTTTTATTACCAATATCACACACAGTGTTTTATTACCAATATCACACGCACGTGTTTTATTACCAATATCACACACAGTGTTTTATTACCAATATCACACGCACGTGTTTTATTACCAATATCACACACACAGTGTTTTATTACCAATATCACACGCACGTGTTTTATTACCAATATCACACACAGTGTTTTATTACCAATATCACATGCAGTGTTTTATTACCAATATCACACGCACGTGTTTTATTACCAATATCACATGCACGTGTTTTATTACCAATATCACACACAGTGTTTTATTACCAATATCACACGCACGTGTTTTATTACCAATATCACACACAGTGTTTTATTACCAATATCACACGCACGTGTTTATTACCAATATCACACGCACATGTTTTATTACCAATATCACATGCAGTGTTTTATTACCAATATCACACACAGTGTTTTATTACCAATATCACACGCACATGTTTTATTACCAATATCACATGTAGTGTTTTATTACCAATATCACACACAGTGTTTTATTACCAATATCACACGCACGTGTTTATTACCAATATCACACGCACATGTTTTATTACCAATATCACATGCAGTGTTTTATTACCAATATCACACACAGTGTTTTATTACCAATATCACACGCACATGTTTTATTACCAATATCACATGTAGTG
>NC_136801.1:41607129-41609629 GCF_951216825.1 Electrona antarctica | reverse complement strand
GATGGAAAGAGATGGGTCATGGACCCCAGGCCGAGGCGAGGAGTAGGGATGGAAAGAGATGGGTCATATGGGCCCCAGGCCGAGGCGAGGAGTAGGGATGGAAAGAGATGGGTCATGGACCCCAGGCCGAGGTGAGGAGTAGGGATGGAAAGAGATGGGTCATGGACCCCAGGCCGAGGTGAGGAGTAGGGATGGAAAGAGATGGGTCATGGACCCCAGGCCGAGGTGAGGAGTAGGGATGGAAAGAGGTGGATCATATGTAGCCTGGCTTGGCCAGCCTCATAGCGGGGATTCACTGAAGATTCTTCCCCGCATATGAGTCTGGACATCGGCCATAGGCAGCTTGAAAAGTGGGCGTTAGTAGTTGCCTTGACAGACAGATCCATCTAGCCAATCAGCGTAACAAAAAGCTGACGTCACCACACACCGCTCCTCATGCCGCTCCTCATACCACGCTAAAAACAACAAGGTCTGTTATAGTTTCTACTTTATACGTGAGCGAGATATGTCGGATATATGTCAGAGTCTATATCTGAAATAACTGCTGTTCTTTTAAACTTGTTGCGTTGAGGGCAGCCATTGTTGTTTGGAAAGTACTGCAGCATGAATGTTACGTCACCATATACACATGAACCAATCAGAGGCTGCTTTTCACTGTTGTACGGACAGCCGTTGAAACGCAGTCACTGATTGGCCCCCGATCATTTTCTGATTTCTCCAGCTTCCGCATACTGTCTGCCAATGAGCCCGAGTCCAGACTCATATACGGGGAGGAAACATCGGTGAACCCTGGCTATGAGTCTGGCCGTGCCAGGCTAGGTCATATGGGCCCCAGGCCGAGGAGAGGAGTATGGATGGAAAGAGATGAGTCATGGATGGACCCCAGGCCGAGGCGAGGAGTAGTCGAATTAGTTTGTTTTGGGAGGTCTGGAGCTTAGTCTTGCACCACAAACCTGGAATAATATTCCAGGTTACATTAGGAAATGCCCAACCATAGCTGTTTTTAAGTCTAATTTAAAAACACATTTATTTAACATTGCCTATCCTAATGATGTTTAAGAACAGCTAGGTCTTGCCTGGGCTTTTAATCAAAGGTGGGAACATTTTGTTCTCATTTATATACTCCTTTATCTGTGTCTAATGTAAGCTTTGATCATTTTTGAAGTGCACTGTTGTACTCTTGTTACGACCCCCTGTCTAGGTTAAGGGGAAATAACATAATAATGGAGGAGACAGTTTTCAAAAAGAACTTCAAGTTTTATTATCGCTCTTTTTTTGTCAACAGAGACAATTGATTCAAATCTTTGTTCTTTTCAGTTCAAAATAAGTACCCTGGCTTCAGGGTGCTAGTTACATTTGTAGAGAAAATGGTCTATAGAAAACAAAAAGTTTACCCCCAACTCAATCCCTAACCAAGAAAAACAAATTGAAACTGGCCCCCATAAAAATCTGAATCCCCCCCACCGCCCCTGGCTGGGAAGTAACAAAAGACAAAATGCAACTAAGGCTTACGAAAAACAGAAGAGAATCGAATTCAAAGGCATAAAGAAACTAAAGCAAACACAAAGGGCAGGCAAAGGGTGGAGGGCAAGAGGAACCGAGTCTCTGCTGCAAACTGCTGTCGTCCCCACCAGAGCAGAAGTTCAACTGAGCATGTATAGGCAACAGCCAACTATAGGCCCAGCCAGAGCCTTAGAAAAGACAGAGTTCTGCAAACTCCGTTGACTTCATGGGGCCTGCGTAATGGCGGCATCTAGCGCTACTGGGGACGCCGATTAGGGACAGTTCCTGCGCCGGATGTTGACAGACTGCATGGATCCACATGGCTCCGTCTTTTTGGCAAATCTAGAACTTCCTGTTTGAGAGCTAGCAAATTTAAATACCTTTTAATTAATCATTGCTAATATAACAGTGTACACTTTCAATGGAAAGAAAAAGGCATACAGTTTACAACTTTTTTACGTTATTTAATTACTTCTTTTACACAGAAACATAATGTGTGTCTTCACCATAACTGTAATGAGCTTAGCTCTACACTGGTTTGAATTATTTATTCAATGTTTTTTTTAAGAATTGAGGCTATAGAATACCTGCACGTATAGCAGATTAACCCATTTTGACCTGAGATCAGATTCTAAAAATGTCTGTTTGAAAATGACAGTTTTCTGAAAAAGCTGTTTCTATGTCAGTCGTTCTTCGATTTTTCATAAATAGCAGACCTACAAGGCACCGAGCCACTGATGCTTTAGCTATTTTTCAATAGCTAAAGCATAACATAATGCTAACACCAAAAGGGGTTCCCGCCCAAAATGGATTAAGCAATAGGTCTATTAAAGTTAATTGATAGACCTAATAGCTATGATTTCCATGCCTTTATTGATAGGACAGTACTAGTTTGACAGCAAATGGAGAGAGAGAGAGAGAGAGAGAGATACATGGGGAGTGACCCGCAGCAAAAGGCCGTCGGCATCGGGATTCGAACCCGTGCCGCGGGACTACA
>NC_136801.1:41554629-41602129 GCF_951216825.1 Electrona antarctica | reverse complement strand
AACCTCCAGAGTATAACACATGAAGCAAACTTTTTGGAACATTTGTGTTTTGAAGCACATTGGGTTCCCAGTCACTTTATCAAAGTCAGTGTGGAAGGAGCTGCTGCCCAGCTGCACAGCCGCTGACCACCCATCACATCTGTCATGAGTCCACGTCGGCTCAGTGTGAGAGGAGGAAATAAAACCTGTGGAAAGTATAGACCGGTCTGAATGTTGTGATTTTTTACGACTTTGATTACTTTTTTCTGATTGATTGAAATATTTATTAAAGGACCACTTCACCACTTTTCAACCTATCTTCATATAATAGGTCCTCACTAATAATCATGAAAAAATGGCGCAATTTTTTTCTACTCAGTCTGTGTCTCATAGGAGGGCTGTGGGCAGTTCAGAAACTGTCTTCCAGTGACATCATTGATGGGGAATACAAGCCAATAGAAACTGCAGGCTTTCTAGTCCTGAAAAGTTGCAATGCGAAAATGGAAGCCATCGTTCTCACGATAATGAAAATGTTTGTATTTGTAAAAAATCTGCCTAATGATGATGTCACTGGAAGACGGTTTCTAAACTGCCCACAGCCCTACTATGAGACACAGACTGAGTAGAAAAAAATCGTGCCATTTTATCATGATTATTAGTGAGGACCTATTATATGAAGATAGGTTGAAAAGTGGTGAAGTGGTCCTTTAACAGTTTTACATTTCAAGCACAAACTCAATACAAAGACTGTTAACTGTGAGTGGACGACCCAATTAAGCATTACACTTGTTTACAAGAGGGTCCGCCATGTTCAATTCATCAAAAATTCGTACCATTCGTTTATGATTCGTTTACCACATTATTTGAACTTTGGTACACATCCGACATTGTAACATTACGCGCCTAATTTAATTGTAGTTTTTTTTTAACTTTGCGTTAATTTCCTCATTAGTCATGAGGTGCTAGAGGTACGCCCGGGCGCGGTTATACGTAGGGTTAGGGGCAGGGCTATTAATGCACCCTCACTGGCAGGTGAGCCATGTATGGTACAACAGCACATCCTCCCGGTGGGGGCTCCTCACTGGCAGGTGAGCCATGTAAGGTACAACAGCACATCCTCCCGGTGGGGGCTCCTCACTGGCAGGTGAGCCAGTAGGATACAACAGTATGTCCTCCCGGTGCGGGCTCCTCACTGGCAGGTGAGCCAGTATAGGATACAACAGTATGTCCTCCCGGTGGGGGCTCCTCACTGGCAGGTGAGCCAGTATAGGATACAACAGTACGTCCTCCCGGTGCGGGCTCCTCACTGGCAGGTGAGCCAGTATAGGATACAACAGCACGTCCTCCCGGTGGGGGCTCCTCACTGGCAGGTGAGCCAGTATAGGATACAACAGTACGTCCTCCCGGTGGGGGCTCCTCACTGGCAGGTGAGCCAGTAGGATACAACAGTATGTCCTCCCGGTGGGGGCTCCTCACTGGCAGGTGAGCCAGTAGGATACAACAGTATGTCCTCCCGGTGCGGGCTCCTCACTGGCAGGTGAGCCAGTATAGGATACAACAGTACGTCCTCCCGGTGGGGGCTCCTCACTGGCAGGTGAGCCAGTATAGGATACAACAGCACGTCCTCCCGGTGCGGGCTCCTCACTGGCAGGTGAGCCAGTATAGGATACAACAGCACGTCCTCCCGGTGGGGGCTCCTCACTGGCAGGTGAGCCAGTATAGGATACAACAGCACGTCCTCCCTGTGGGGGCTCCTCACTGGCAGGGTTAAAACATCAACATAATAAAACAACAACATAGAAACAAAACAAAAATACATACATACATTGTGAAAATGTACATACGTACGAAAATGTATACATACATTGTGAAAATGTCACATGTCGTGCTTTGCAGAAGCCCACATTGCCATCGTTTTGTGTCGTGTCCTGGCAGTGTTGTGGTGGCATGATCTATTGGTACACATTTGTACATACCTGAAATCCAGTCTCTGCATTGAGCCATCCTGGCTATTAGGAATGTACATTAACTATATGGTGTTTCTACTGTACTTGAGCATTTCCAATTTCCAATATACTTCTATACTCCACTACATCTCAGATCCAAATATTGTACTTTCACTGCACTACTACAATTATTTGAAAACTTAACAAATTACTTTGACGCTCACGTCACGTGGGACCTAATTAGGTGAATTATTGTCATGGCGGCAACGATAAAGCTATAATCACGTCCTCTGGGCTTGTTGTTTGCGGACCTGGCCGCTTGTTTCTCTCACAAAATCAGGCTACTGATCCTTACTTATTAGGAGCGGTGTACGTGCATGCGTGCGTGCGTACGTGCGTGCGTGCGTGCGTGCGTGCGTGCGTGCGTGCGTGCGTGCGTGCGTGCGTGCGTGCGTGCGTGCGTGCGTGTATGTGTGTGTGACTATTTTTAACGGCGCCCAGGGAGCACTTAGGCCTCAGTCTCTCTCCCGCTGACACTTGCCTGGCGGAGCGGGCGGAGTGGAACTCGCGACCCTTCCCTCCCCCCCTCCCCTCCCCCCCCCCCCGACGGCCTCTCTCTCTCCTCTCTCTCTCTATACTCCTGAGCTGCGGACGGCCATTAATCCATGTAGACCTGAGAACGATTCTACAAAATGTCAAAAACCCTCAAACATTTTCATGTCAAGGACCCCAAAAACTATTATGTAATTGGCCGCCGACCCCCATCTGAAAATATGTAGTTCCAGGGACCCTCCCAGAAGCAAAGATTTCGTTCACTCTGAAATAATATATATTCAAACATTTGGGCCACATTTTTCACGATTTTTCAACCTACAAGCTCATAGCGCGGCACTCGGTGCCGCACTATGAGCTTATAGATCTGCTATTTATCAATAGCTATGCTTAAACACCAAAAGGGGTTCCCGTCCAAAATGGGTTAAAACTTGAACCTGTCAGCAGCTCGGCCTGCGCAGGGCAGCGAGAAGTACTTCCATGTACCACAATGAACGACTACTCTGTTAAAAAATACTGTGTTCCACATGGTTTTTTTACTTATAGTATTGGCGTCAAAACATGCTTTAAAGGTATCGAAAGGTATAAAAATAAATAAATACAATAAATGGTGCGCAGCAAAAAAGCACAATGATTGCAGTGGAGTCCATGTACAACGTATGCCTCTGAGATCTGTATATAGCGGAATGGAAGCAATAAGGGCGGCTGTGGTTCAGGAGGTAGAGCAGGTCGTCCAATGATCCCTGGGTCGGCGGTTCGAATCCCGGCTCCTCCTGTCCACAAGACACTGAACCCTACATTGCTTCCAATGAGTCGGTCGGTGTGAGCTCGCCACCATTGGTGTGTGAATGTGGGAAGTGAGGACGCTGGCGTCGACTGTTCGCCGCTTCACCTCCAAATGTATGAATGAATGAACCATTGTAAAGCGCTTTAAGCACTTGGACAAGCGCTATAAAAATGCAATTCATAAAAATGCAATTCATTAAGGAATCAGAAAAAGAGGACCCAGGTCAGGTCCAAAATATCGACGTGTCCCCCCTGGGCACGGGTCGGCGTGTCCCCCCATGGGCACGGGGCGAAAGCAGTGGTTCCAATTGCCACCAGTCTCGGTCGGACCTTCTGAAATGAATGGACCCTTGGGGAACCGCGAGGTCTCGACTACCAGCTTATTAAATTATCATTTATATTAAACTCCTTAAACTCCTTAACCTTCCGTTTCAAAATGAGACGTAATTAAGCGTTGTATTACGCTCCAAAGTCCACACTGCCCGTTCTCGCATGTTCAACGAGCTCCAACAACAACAGCCGATTTGAAACGCATGGCCAACCCCAGGTGCACTGCACAATTTAACGCCATGGCGGTTTTCAGCAAAGGTTGAAAGGAAAAACGAAACGGGTCAACCGGGAACATGCAAGTTGTGGAACGGCATCTGTGTGGAGCATGTGTTTTTTTGGCCGCATTATGTGTGGAGAGACGGATGGTTCCAAAGTTGCCGGAAATGTACTTTGTGTCCGCAACACGTTTCGGACAGGTCCAATTTACCCACAAGTCCGTTTGGCACATAGAAACGTACTTTACTTTGTGTTGGCCCCAGAATACAATACGCCAGGGTTCAGAGAGAGAGAGAGAGAGAGAGAGAGAGAGAGAGATAGAGAAGGAGAGAGAAGGTAACCGCATTAATCCAGGGGACACAGCTCTCATTACGTGCACTATTAACTATAACCTTATTGTCACGCACGCACGCACGCACGCACGCACGCACGCACGCACGCACGCACGCACAGGTCGCACGCATGCACGCCCACACACACACACACACACACAGACACAGCTTGGTGTGTGTGTAGGCAGACTGTATGTCAAATGACTGTAATTATGATTCATTTATAGATGACTGACAGCCTCCCACCTGTGTTGTTTGGACCAAGCACACGCTGTGTGTGTGTGTGTGTGTGTGTGTGTGTGTGTGTGTGTGTGTGTGTGTGTGTGTGTGTGTGTGTGTGTGTGTGTGTGTGTGTGTGTGTGTGTGTGTGTGTGTGTGTGTGTGTGGAATGTACACACGTTGTCTGTGGGCTGAATGCGGACAGGCAGGTCATGACGAATTGGGTTGCAACTATTAACTATATTATCAGTTACTTTGCAATCAATCAAACACACTTTTTTCCTGTTGATACTTATACAGTATATACAGTATATACATAATATATAAACTAGAGCGGTACTAATGCATATATTATGTCTGTGTCCCTTTTATGCCCATATGGAGTTCTTTGTCAGGCATGTCCAAATATGGAGTCTATAGCGCATCGCAGTCCCGCCCCCTCGAGAGACCCGGAAAAGAAATCGTACGACGCTTAAAAGGTCTTTAAATAAATAAGTTTTTCCTGGGCCTGGCGTCGTCATGAAAGGGGGCGGGACTGCGACGCTCTATACAGATGTCAGAATGATGTCAGAACAGGGGCGCTGTAGTGGGGTGGAACGCGTGTATCAAATTTGAAGTCGGTGGGGTGAACGGTTCTCGAGTTACGTGGATTACAACAGTAGACAGACAGACAGACAGACAGACAGACAGACAGACAGACAGACAGACAGACAGACAGACAGACAGACAGACAGACAGACCATTTTAATAATGTTAGATTTTTTTAAAACACACATCGTAGCTTTGAGTGACTGATATTGTCGTATCCTTCTAATGAATGGTAGACTCGTTGAAAACACACGTCTCTGCTTCTGGAGACTGATATTGTTCTTCTAATGAATGTTAGACTCGTTGAAAACACACATGTCCCTGCTTCTGGAGACTGATGTTGTCCTTAATGAATGTTAGACTCGTTGAAAACACATGTCCCTGCTTCTGGAGAGGGCCGTTTTCCATTGCCTGATGAAATAACGTGTTCTACGCCCTACCGGGGGAAACTCCTCCCTGTCAGGTGAAAAGAAGCGGCTTAATAAGGACTCCTCATGCATTGAAGGAAGCATGAGCGCCGTTCGGGGCTCTCCCCAGGTTGGCAGAGGGAGAGTAGCGCCCAGGATTACAGTTTATAGGCAATTGTGACTGGGGGGAAAAGTTGTGGGAAAAATTACAAAAAGTAAAAAATAAAAAAATAATCTGGCATTTATACTTAGTTGTGCAGCAATGTCACACTTGAAAAATAGCTGCTCACAACACGTTGTGCCGTGATTGGCAATTTATTTTGCCTATCGGGTAAACATTTTCATTGTCCTTGCAAGTATTACAACACATACGCGTGCGTGCGTGCGTGCGTGCGTGCGTGCGTGCGTGCGTGCGTGCGTGCGTGCGTGCGTGCGTGCGTGCGTGCGTGCAATAAAGGTGTGTATAGGCTCCACACAATCTAAAAATGGAACAGATAAAATGTCAGGCACATATTTGTGTTTAAAAAGAGCAGGTGCACCAAGCAGCTGCAAGTACAAGTATATACACTGCAATACAAGTATACACTATCTAGACAAACTACATGCAACACAGATAGATGCACACGTTATACTGCATGTGTACTGTACAACATGCAGTTGTACAGTAGTCTTCTACATCCTGACAGTTTTCTGAAAAAGCTATGTTTCTATGTCAGTCGTTCTTCGATTTTTCAAAAATAGCAGACCTACAAGCTCATAGCGCGCCACTCGGTGGCGAGCTATGAGCTTGTAGATCTGCTATTTTTCAATAGCTAAAGTATAGCATAATGCTAACACCAAAAGGGGTTCCCACCCAAAACGGGTTAAACTCCTTAACCTTCCGTTTTAAAATGAGACGTAATTAAGCGTTGTATTACGCAGTATACATGCAATGAGGAAAATGTAACATTTTGGCTGGCAATGCCTAATGTACTTTTCTAATGTACTTTTCTAATGTACTTTTCTAAACGGGGCTTGTCGTGCTCGTTTCACCTGGGAACGGTTCCAAGCTTATATTTGCACAATAAGAACTGCATGTGTGGATTCGTGGAGATGCTCACTAAAACTCACTATATGGGCGTTTTGTAAACTTGTGACAAAGAAACGATTCATAGGGAGACTGGAGAAATCCCTATTATTTACATTTCCATTAGTACGGTGACATATCGCCACCAATGTAGGGAAAGGAGGCCTATAACTCATTTTGACCTGGGAACGATTCTATAAATGTCTTCTAAATCCTGACAGTTTTCTGAAAAGCTATGTTTCTATGTCAGTGGTTCTTCGATTTTTTCAAAAATAGCAGATCTACAAGCTCGTAGCGCGCCACTCGGTGGCGCGCTATGAGCTTGTAGATCTGCTATTTTTCAATAGCTAAAGCATAACATAATACTAACACCAAAAGGGGTTCCCGCCCAAAACGGGTTAAACTCCTTAACCTTCCGTTTTGAGACGTAATTAAGCGTTGTATTACGCAGTATACATGCAATGAGGAAAATGTAACATTTTGGCTGGCAATGCCTAATGTACTTTTCTAATGTACTTTTCTAATGTACTTTTCTAAACGGGGCTTGTCGTGCTCGTTTCACCTGGGACCGGTTCCAAGCTTATATTTGCACAATAAGAACTGCATGTGTGGATTCGTGGAGATGCTCACTAAAACTCACTATATGGGCGTTTTGTAAACTTGTGACAATGAAACGATTCATAGGGAGACTGGAGAAATCCCTATTATTTACACTTCCATTAGTACGGTGACATATCGCCACCAATGTAGGTAAAGGAGGCCTATAACCCATTTTGACCTGGGAACGATTCCATAAATGTCTTCTACATCCTGACAGTCCTGAAAAAGCTATGTTTCTATGTCAGTCGTTCTTCGATTTTTCAAAAATAGCAGACTTACAAGCTCGTAGCGCGCCACTCGGTGGCGCGCTATGAGCTTGTAGATCTGCTATTTTTCAATAGCTAAAGCATAACATAATGCTAACAGCAAAAAGGGGTTCCCGCCCAAAATGGGATAAAGTGACTGCTATGACCCCATTTCTAGTAATCATGAATTGGGCACAGGGTCTAAGCTCGGATGTGTTTAAGACCTGGCACTCTCGAGGCGTAGACTGCTGGGTGATTTATTTAGAGATGGTGTTTCGATGGCGTTTCAGCAGCTGCGGACACAATTTAATCTCCCAAAGGAGCCTCTTTTTTTTTTTTCAAATATGTCACTTTATTGATTCATTATGTTTGCCATGGCCACTTGGTCCCCGTTATAGTATAAATGTGGAGGATTTTAGTTGTAAATTCGGAGATGTGTCTCACTTGATTTCATCTTTTTGACTCTCTGTTGTACTCTATTGACTCCCTGGAGGTACAGTACAGAGCGTCACAGTCCCGCCCCCTTTCATGACGACGGCAGGCCCAGGAAATGATTCCCAATGCATTTTTCCCATAGACATTTCAAAAATTATTTATTTAACCCATTTTGACCTGAGATCAGATTCTAAAAATGTCTTCTATATCCTGACAGTTTTCTGAAAAAGCTATGTTTCTATGTCATTCTTCGATTTTTCAAAAATAGCAGACCTACAAGCTTGTAGATGTGCTATTTTTCAATAGCTAAAGCATAACATAATGCTAACACCAAAAGGGGTTCCCGCCCAAAATGGATTAAGTTTTAAGTGTACAAAGTACAAAGCCAACTCGAGTCGTGACAAATCATGACAGTATAAACACAATATTTTGGACCAAACAAATAATTACAAAGAAGAACAACAAGACCTGCCGTTTTCTTCTTCTTTCTAATTGTTTGTTCGGCCCCCGGAAAATTGTGTTTGTTGTCATGATTTCTCACGACTCGAGCTGGCTTTGTACGAGGCTTAAAAGGTCTTTAAATAAATACTTTTTGAAATGTCTATTGTCAATTTCCCTCCCGTTCGCGAGTTACCCGAGTTATGTTTTCATTGTTTAATCCACGTTTTTAATACGTTTTTAATACGTTTTTAATACATTTTTAAGTCACACAAGCTTTCCCACAGGACAGATAGGATAGGTGACGCGTTTTGACGACGTCATCGCAAAACGGTCCGTCGCTCTGGCGTGCAAAGTTAATCACGGCATTAAAACTGTTAATATACTGCTGGAGGTTTTGCGGCTAAAAAGTCTGAGAACCACTTAAT
The DNA here is from genome assembly GCF_951216825.1 of Electrona antarctica. Taxonomy (NCBI): domain Eukaryota; kingdom Metazoa; phylum Chordata; class Actinopteri; order Myctophiformes; family Myctophidae; genus Electrona; species Electrona antarctica. The sequence goes on along the minus strand of NC_136801.1, from coordinate 41,593,562 downwards.
AAAACCACACAAAAAACCCACACTCTATTATCAACACTTTTAATGAAGTGAAAGACGCGAGTACGTGCTTGCGTGCGTGCGTGCGTGCGTGCGCGTTTGTGCATATGCATGCATGTGTGTGTGTGTGCGTGTGTGTGCGAGCTGATGTCATATTTACAGAAAAACAACACACAAAAAGTGAAGCGTAGTCTTGTTTAGGTGAAAAATGAGTTAAAGTTTTAGACTTCTGGAATCTTCAAAGTGAAACTCATCATATTTTCTCTTTGTTATGTAACTGTGAGGGGTTTTTTTATGTGGGGACTCTCATAATAATAGGGCCACGACAATAGCCTGCACACCACCCACACAGTAAAATCCTCAGACTTAATCAATCCCTTTATAACTCTCTGAGTGTTCCAACTGTCACCAAATGGCGCAGTCGGAGTTCAATTAATACTCGGGAATTCACAGTGAGATATCTGTCTGTCTCCCTCTCTCTCCTTCTGCACGCACGCACGCACGCACGCACGCACGCACGCACGCACGCACGCGCCCACACACACACACACCCACACAAAAGGGAGATTTCTTCCTCAGAGCTCTGTCTATTCACCTGCAAAGGATTGTGGGACAGGTGGGGGTGCAGGGAGGGAAAGGGGAGGAGGAGGAGGAGGAGGGGGGTGCGGAAAGGACAATAGACCCCCTTTCACCTTTTAATGTGACATGACAATTCATTCCTATCTTATTTTTTTGTCCTGTAAAACAACAGAGGGACGCTGTGAATGTCTAATGAGTTCCACTCCAGGTGTTTTGGACCAATCTGGTCGAAAAGTCTAGGGATAATAAACGGAGAGGGGTTCCTCGTTGAGAAATAACACCCCCACCGACAGGTATACAGGGATGGGTATCATTAGGATTTTTATGAGTCCGATACCGATTCCGCTTCTGCTTATCGATTCCGGTTCCTAACGGTTCCCTATTTCGGTTCCAAAATGGTATAAAATTATTTTAATTATTTTTGGACCGATTGGGAGAACCGAAATTGAATTATTTTAATGGGTACCCGGTACCCTAGCATGTTAGGTTAGGTACCTGCTTGGCCTCCTCCCCACCCCGGGAGGTGGGGGTCCCGGGGGTCTCCTCCCGGGCCGATCCTCCTTGAGGCTTCTCAAAGAGGGTGCCATGGCACCCAATTGACCTTATGCACACCGCTGCCATCTTGCCAGCAAGGTGCCAACTGTAGGTGCAACTTCCCATTGACAAGAATTTCTGTGCAGGTTATTTTTTTCCCCAAGTGTCAGAGCTTGGGAGTGCTCGTTGGATATTGTGGTATCTGGAACTACAATTCACATTAATATAGCTTAAATAATTGTTTATGGTATAGTGTAATGACATTGTCTCTCAGCTGGGCAAACATGTCATGACACAGAGGCTAGGAATCTCAGAATAGCCAGTGACCAAACAAATGGTTGGGGGTTGCCTGCTACAGGTTAGGACACTTAGGCCTACTGTGTTCCTGTTGTGCTCCCTAGCTCTGTGACTTGACCATTAGGCTACCTTATATGGACACAGACATGTTGACCACTTTAGACTTCAGGGGGGTGGGGAACCTGAGACCACCTTTGCATCTGTTGTCTTTGTTGTCTCTGTATAAAGACCCTACTGAAATGTCTATCTGTGTTAGTTAGTCTCCGGACGCCGTGAGGCTGAAGGAAGGATCCATGGGGCCTGAGCCCAAGGGGGCAGTGAGGCTATTCAACGTTGAAGCTCTGGGTCCTAGTGGTAGGAGGAGGGACTACAGGCGGACCCGTGGATTCATGACCGGGAAACCCCGTGCAGCTGGGCTTTAACGTTGAGCGCTCGGTTGCCCTACGTCACTCAGGACCTCAAAGTTGAGGTCCGGGGAGGGACTTCCGGCAGTCTTCCGGGTGCTTCAAAACGCCACTGAGCAACTTCCACTGACATGAATAGCTTGGGGGGCGGAGCTTCGCGCCAGTTCAGTCTCTATTATATATATACTCTATGCCTGAGCGACATTGGCTGTGATGCTGTATTTTGTTAGCCTGGCTAGTATTTTGTGAACTCCGGAACCTTCCTTCATCTGCCTGTGCCTCTTCATCTGCCTGTCTGCTGTCGACTTCATTCTCCGTATTTTTGCCTAAGTATTTGTGCTATATAGAGAGAGGAAAAACAGTCTCCTCTCTCTGTTAGCTCATTTACTTCAATATCACTCAGCACCCCTTCGTACCACCTGTTTTGAATTTGCACATAAAACATCAGCAGCAGGAGGTTGCTTAAAACGAGTGCTTACAAACTAAAACAAAAAAGAAAAAAGAAGAAAATCACCCGCAAGGAATTTCTTGACAGGAAGTAGCTCATAACATGTCTACAGTGGATTCTTATGAAACAAACACTTTGCAGATAGAATGAGGATAATTCAAGCTTTTCGTACAGCTGCATTGTTGGTGAGTTTGAAGCTGTTTAATACAATCAGATAGGACTTTTCTGTTTGGATGTATGGGCTGCCAATGGGACATTTCATCTAGTTAGCACCTTGCTGGCAAGACGGCCACGGTCTGCATAAGGTCAATAGATGGCACTCTTCGCTGACATCATGAGTCACCATTTCACACTCTGTTGATCGCAAGATCTCCTCCACCGCTCACGTCCTGTTTAATTTATTGTATTTTTTGGGGTGGGGAAACTTCTGTATCTCGCCTCCCTTCTCCTCGCCATTTTTGGCCAGACAGGCTACTGTATATTCAACAGACTATAACTAGGGAACAAATTTATTTATTTATTTATTTATTTATTTATTTATTTATTTATTTATTTATTTATTTATTTATTTATTTATTTATTTATTTATTTATTTATTTATTTATTATGGAGATACTACTTAAAGCTCCTATAAGCAATAATATGTCAACATTTTAATGACATATTTTATTTTGTATTTTTTGTCTCTGTGTCTCTGTGACACATCTAGGGGCCGCAATCTGCATTCAAAGGTTTTCCTAGAAGCATTGCCATTGGTCGATTTTCCTGTCTACTTCCTGATTGGTTAGTCATTTCGACCGGGTTTTTTTCGACCAATGACAAAGCTTCTAGGAACATCTTTGAATGCAGATTGTGGCCCCTAGATGTGTCACAGAGACAACATTTCTTTGCTGGCTGTAATATTGCTTATAGCAGCTTTAACTTATTTTCTGCTAAGGGTGAGATTGGGCGAGTTACATTTATGGACACAGATCACCTAGGGTGAGATCGGACGAGATAACGGTTTATAATGTTTAATAATGACTTTTACCGGCTCTTGGCGTCATCGTCGCCCCGGCAAAGCTTTTCTTCCGCGTTGGTGATGTCAATCGATCATTCTCCTTCATCCAGTCTATCTGTAGCGACAATCTAAAGTGGCGTTTCTATTGGAATTGATGCTCAGATTGAGAGATCATATACAGAACATCCATGTTTTACGAGCTCAATAAAAAAAAAAAAAGAATCGCGACCTCGCGGGATCAGCGGTTGTGATCACAACGAATGCGTCTAACGTGCACCCCTGAAATGATTCCCTGCTACCGGAAGCACACAAAACCCCTGAAATGATTCCGTGCTACCGGAAGCACACACAATTTGCCTGGTGTCACTTCAAAATAGAGCCGTGCGGCTTGAAAACCATGGCGCTCTGAGCCAACAGCACCATCTAGTGGTCAGCGGGGAAAGTGTTAAAAATCGCTGGCAGGGAGTGGATTTTTGCACAGGCAGTAAATTAGTCAAAGTGTAATGCATACCGTTTCTCTCAACTCTGTTGTGAATTCTGGGAATTCTGGGAATTGTAGTTCTAGTTACAACGCTGACGAAGACTTCAAGCCGAAACGCGTTTGTTATTGTGCTGTTTGTGTGCAGCATAACTACCTTATGAAACAATAAATACGTGCCTTTTAAGGACAATTCCGTGAGTGCTGGTATTGTTTGATTTAAAATTGTAGTTCTGACAGGCCATAGTCAGAACAGAGGTGTGTTCAAATAGGACTACAAACATGTCTACTATGCAGAATGACAATATAAAAGGCTACAACGTGTATTATTTTCCTTAACGAGGTGGTTCACGATCTTCAGCCTCATCATCATGTGCACCATTCTCACTAACTGCTGCTTCATGGCCATGTCTGAACCCGCCTACTGGGCCAAATACGTCGAGTAAGTATACCTATACCTATACCTACCTACCTACCTACCTGTCTGTCTGTCTGTCTGTCTGTCTGTCTGTCTGTCTGTCTGTCTGTCTGTCTGTCTGTCTGTCTGTCTGTCTGTCTGTCTGTCTGTCTGTCTCTCTCTCTCTCTCTCTCTCACTGTTTCTCTCTCTCAGGTATACGTTCACAGGTATCTACACATTCGAGTCGTTGATAAAGATCCTGGCCAGGGGCTTCTGCATCGATCCCTTCACCTTCCTGAGAGACCCCTGGAACTGGCTGGACTTCAGTGTCATCGTCATGGCGTGAGTAACATATAGGCCTACGCACACGCATGCACACACACGTGCAGTCGTGCACGCAAATTTGCTCGCCGCACACACGCACGTACACTGGATGAGGTGTGTCCTTGAACTGGAGGGGTCTTCTTGTGGTCACATGGACATTTGGCGGGACAGGACACATAAGTCACCTCTCCTCACAAGTGTGCTGCGAGCGCACGCACGCACGCACGCACGCACACACACACACACACACAGAGAGATACAGCTTGTTAAATATCTGCTATTAGCCGTCAGCTGCTCGCTGTTAGTTGCCAGTCTTTTAGCTTTTATTTGCCATCTGTTGATCCGTAAGCTGCTATAGTTGCTAGCGGTTAGCAAGCATGTTGCGCGGTTGTTGTTGTTGTATGTTGGTGTATAGCAGCATGCGGGAAGTAGGAGACGCACGTTGTGGGCATGCATTTGCCAGGTGATTTGAATGTAATTAATGGGCGTGCATGTGCCAGGTGATTTTAATTTAATTAATGGGCGTGCATGTGCCAGGTGATTTTAATTTAATTAATGTCACAACCACGTGACAATGTCAATAGTTTCCATTTAGTTTCAGTCACATTTTACTCACCTGGAATGTTTTAGTGTTAGTCTAGTTTTAGTCGACTAAATATCATAAGATTTTAGTTGACTAAATCTACAGTTGATTTAGTCGACTAAAATGTATCTTGATGCCGTCGTAATGACTGAGCAGAACACAGCCAAACCCAGTGACTCCCATTGAAAATGAATTCACCATTAGCTAAGCCCCGCCCTCTCCCACTTAGACACTCCCACTTGGGACACTTTCCAGCCGGGCTCATTCATTCCAATGTAAATATCATGGCATATCATTGTGGCAGCGGTGGCCGAACGGTGGCCGAACGGATTGCGGAGCGGTCTTGATACCGGAAGGTCGCCAGTTCGAATCAGCGGTCCGACACGTTAAAATGACCACCGCTGAAGTGCCCTTGAGCAAGGCATTGAACCACTACCATGAAATGTTCTATGAGCAGGGCCTGGCTGGAAACAAGTTCTTGAGCTTAGCCCAGATACCCTGGGTAAATATAGTAACTTTGCTTTGCTTTGCTTTGGATTTTACACATTCAATACCGCATGGTTCTTTTTTGTTTTAACCAGACCTTCAAAATCTCTTCCAAATCCGTCAGCAAGGCCTGCCATATGCACTGGAAAAATATGTGCCGTGACATTTCTTTTTTTAAAACAATGTTTTATCATACAGGAAAACTATATTGGTGGAGAGGTTTGTCTAACTCTAACCCATGCTTAGCTGTGATTGGACCATACCAGTTTGGGGAGGGGCTTAGCTATAGGTCAATTGCGAGCTGCTCTGCCCCCCCTCCCTCTCCCCGCAGAAACAGAGAGAGCGGTTTCGTTTTAATAAGTGTCGTGTACGGCGCCCGTAAATGCATTGCGAGCCATGCGACACACAGAAAGAAGACACAGGAGACATACCGAGGAGACAGCTGTCTTTTATATGTGTCAGGCGCCTTAGACAAAGCATCCCTCCTCAGCAAGTACACATTTAAAGGGACACTTCACCCTTTTTATTTTGCAAAAAAATACATGTTAATGACGTTTAGAAGACACTTTCTTGGAGGTCTTTATTTGTGTAATATGTGGTTTTAGATATTTTTGATTTTAGCAGTGAGCCCAGTGTCTCTGATGTCATCGACACTGCAGGGCTCACTTACTTCCTGGACTACAATTCCCATAATGCTTTGGTACACTGCTCCTCCTTGTGTCTTACTGAGACAACATGTAGTCCAGGAAGTAAGTGAGCCCAATGTCCATGACATCAGAGACACTGGGCTCACTGCTAAAATCTAAAAAATCTTCTAAACGTCATTAACATATTTTTTTTTGCAAAAAAGGTGAAGTGTCCCTTTAATGTGTAGTTATTTTGTTATGTAAACACATGGTCAAACTTACATGCTATTCTGGTGTAAGAAAATGGTTGAGAATCACCTGCTAGAGCCCTACAAATCTTCTCTTACGGGGGTCCCTGGCGTATATTTTCTAATGGGGGTCCGCGGGGCTAATGATTGTCAATTTGGGGGTCCTTGACATGAAACAGTTTGGGAACTATAGTGCTCTAACCACAATGCCACTGTCTGGTAACTGACTGCATGGCGCCATTGTGGCTCTCATGTATACGGTCTGATTGAATCTGAACCTGTTCAAGGGCAGGTCCCTGTGGGACTGTCTGCCTTGGATCTGCTGGTAGATGCTAGTGGTTGGTTTAGACATTTCAATTCATCGCCTTCTTTTCTAAATAGAATTCATGACAATTATTGGTAATTTAATTTAAATGTTATGACAGTGTGTGTGTGTGTGTGTGTGTGTGTGTGTGCGTGTGCGTGTGTGTGTGATATAATTAATAATAATAATAATACTAATGTATTATTAGTCGTAGTAGTAGTAGTAGTAGGAGTAGTAGTAGTAGTAGTAGTAGTAGTAGTGTCGTAGTAGAAGCATGTTACATTTCAAGTTATATATGTTTACTCCAACTCAAATGTTAACCATTGCATGGATAATTTAAGCGTATTAGGCCCCTCCTCATTATTGTCGTCTGAATTATGTATGACTTGATATAGATTGATATAGAACTCTTTTTTTTGTACTTTTTATTTTCAATTCCCAGGGTTTTGGTTTATTGTGGTTTGCTAGTTTTTTTTGTTTGTTTTTTGCCATTTTTAAAGACTCTGCATGGGCCCTATTTTGCATGTCTTAAGTACCAGGTCATATGACTTAACTTATGACCTGATGTTTGGCCACTCAAAATAGCTAAACGGCACTGGCCACGTCTCCAGGTCTTACGTTAAGTCATAAGACCTGGTACTATAGAGCGTCGCAGTCCCGCCTCCTACCAGGGACCAGGAAATGATTCTCCGTTCATTTTCCTCATAGACATTTCAGAAAGTATTTATTTAAAGACGTTTACGCCGCGGACAAAGCCAACTCGAGTCGTGACAAATCATGACAACAAACAAATAATTAGAAAGAAGAAAAAAACGGCAGGTTACAACACTTTCTTTGTTGTTTTTCTTCTTTGTAATTATTTGTTTCGTCCAAAATATTGTTTGTGTTGTCATGAGTTGTCACGACTCGAGTTGGCTTTGTCCGCGGTGTAACCGTCTTTAAATAAATACTTGTTGAAATGTCTATGGGAAAAATGCATTGGGATTCATTTCCTGGTCCATAGTAGGGGGCGGGACTGCGATGCTCTATAGGGGTGCACGATTATGAAATTATCACCGATATCCGATTATTTGCAGGGTCATACCTGCCGATACCCTTTCTGACCGATTCCGATATTATACAGAGGACCACGATGGAAACAAGCCTATAGGCCCAATAGGGGCTTGGCCCAAAGCATGTTAATAAAGTATTCAATCAATCTATAAATAGCCTGTACTCTTTTCCAAGTCTACTGAATGAGATGAGTACACAAATTAAATGTAGAAAAAGAAAAGTTTATTTTTTACTGAAGATTACTTGATGATTATTACTTGATTAATAATGATTTGGCTCTTGTTGTAGACTAGAGGTACTAGACACTTTTGATTTATATTGGACTCATTGATGATTCTTTAGCTTTTTCCTTTTAAAAAATGTAGCTGGTGAAAACCGAATTAAATAATCTGTATTATTTTGAGACCATTCCGATACCGATATGGCATTTTTATGGCCGATATATGGCCAATTCCGTTTATGCTACCGATTAACCCATTTTGACCTGAGATCAGATTCTAAAAATGTCTTCTACATCCTGACACTTTTCTGAAAAAGCTATGTTTCTATGTCTGTCGTTCTTCGATTTTTCAAAAATAGCAGACATACAAGCTCGTAGCGCGCCACTCGGTGGCGCGCTATGAGCTTGTAGATCTGCTATTTTTCAATACCTAAAGCATAACATAATGCTAACACCAAAAGGGGTTAATCGTGCATCCCTACCTGGTACTATAAGACACGCAAAAAAACGAAACTATGTTTTTGTTATTTGCTTAAAGTTTTTAGATTCAACTCTAATAACCCTGATCTCTCATCTTTCTCTCTTCCTCTCTGTGTGTGTGTGTCGCTAACCCTCTTCCAAACCTGTGTGTGTGTGTGGGCGTACGTTGTGGTTTATACCGCGCGCCCCTCTCCCCCGCCCGCCCGCCGCCCCCCCCGCTGCAGGATGCTAACAGAGTTTATCAAAGTAGGGAACCTCACAGCTCTGAGAACCTTTAGGGTGCTGAGGGCCCTCAAAACCATCTCGGTCATCCCAGGTAAGGCCCCCGGCCACAAGGAGGCGCTATATACGCCTATACGCCGGGCACGTACACCACGTACCCAACGATGACATGTTGTATATAAACGTTCGCTGTTTAAATGTCTCCTCATTGTGTCGCCTGAGCTCTGCCGTGTGTCGCAGTCTCCACAAAAAACCTCGCCCACACCCACCACTTCCTACTTCTTTTTGACCAATTGCAGGGCTGTGATCACTCCGTCACCGTCTCTGTCTCTCTCTCTCTCTCTCTCTCCAGATCTTTTCCTCCCTCACTCTCTGTTGGCTTGTTGGCGTCACTGTTGCCGTGTTGTCATACCTCTTGTGTGTGTGTGTGTGTTTGTCTCTGTGTGTGTGTGTCTCTGTGTGTGTCTCTGCGTGTGTGTGCTTGTGTGTGTGCGTGCGTGCGTGCGTGCGTGTGTGTGTGTGTGTTTGATGTCTCCCGGGCCGGCTCGCCGGCTGCAGGTATGTGACAGAGTTTGTGGACCTGGGTAACGTGTCGGCCTTGCGGACGTTCAGGGTGCTGCGAGCGCTCAAAACCATCTCGGTCATCCCAGGTGAGGAAGAATGGTTGTGTCATCCAACCATCCGTCCATCCGTCCGTCCGTCCGTCCGCCCCGAAGCACGGAAGGAACTCCCTGAATGGCTGTGTGCGCATACTAAACATGCACTAACTAGTATGCGGCACAAAAACACGCTATGCTAACCTACTAGATAGTGTGCACTACTAGTATGCTACTATGCACTCAATATGCATACTAACATTTAGTATGCTGTAAGACTTGTATGCACTTAGTATGCATACTAAGACTTAGTATGCTTTAAGATTAGTATGCACTAAGTATTAGTGTGCACTTGCATTGCATGTATGCACTTACATAGTATGTATACACTAAGAAGTTGTATTCACTATGACTGCACGGCATACTTGCTACGCTAAATTGTTTTTTTTAATGTTTCTTTATTTCTAAATACTGAGTGGACATCAGAGGATTAGTGGCACATTTCAACAACACCACAGGAATCTACAGAATGACCCAATGATGAGCAGATGAATTTAATTTAATTTAATTGATCTCTAGTCATTGTTAAATAGCTACAATGCTATTTCATTATTCTAGGGATTTTTGGTGATACTTTATCCATCTGTGGCTTTATCGCAGCAATCAGATGTTAAAGTTTGATGATTTATTTTTTTATTTTTTTTACTTTGGCTGGATATTTTTCTTCCCACATATTGTCAGTTAGCATGGAAAATGATTGACAAGTTTACGTGGTTTGTTGGCAGCATTAGCATCCACCTTGGAAGAGAGACTAACAGCCGCCTTGGTTAGTCACAAATTAGCAAACATGCTAAGTGCTAACATGCCACATTTACTTGTAATTAAAGGTAACTATTTTCCCCCATTAGACAATAAGACAGTGACTGAAGAAAAGCCATATTGGAAAACAAGCGTAACGCACATTTCAATATTTGACTGACAGCTTGGCCAGCCTCTGTGTACCACTCTGCATGCTAATATTAGCATGTCCATAACACGCCATGAGTAGCATGTTATGGACATTATTCAATCACGCTAACGCAGGCTAAATTGTGCTCTGTCTCACGACTGGACGAGGTCGGACGAGATATGTCGCTTTTCGGCAAGCAATACTGTGGCGTGACAGAGTACAACTTGAACTCCCCATAGTTCATAATCATGACGCTCTGGTGGCGTTATAACCATGAATGAAAGCATGTTTATAACAGTAGTCACAATCATATACCATGGACATTATCCTAAACACGCTACATTAGCAATGTGTCCAGAAAGCACAACATACAATACGAATCAGACGACGCAAGTCAAATTTTGATCGCATAACTGAATTGTTAGTGAAAGTTGTAGTGTCTGCTTACAATGAATCCGATCTATTTTAATAAAAGAAAACATTGAAATGTTGGTTTGTTTGTTTGTTTGTTTGTTTGTTTGTTTGTTTGTTTGTTTTGTTTGTGGTGATGGGTTTGCCTTGTTGTCTGTTTGTCGTGTCGTGTTTGGTTTCCACGTGTACTTGCCGTGTCTTACGTCGACTCGTCTCTCAAATATGAACGTTTTTCTTTGTTGCTTCATGGTCTGTATTCGACTGTACGTTTTTTTAACAGTGACGTTTTTTTGAGAATAATGTTTGGCGTCACATGAAAACCTCACATGTCCACACAGTTTTCCTCTCGTCCGTGCTCAATGTCTTGCTTACATGTAAATTGCTCTGGATTAAGAGCGTCTGCTAAAATGTCCTAAATTGTAAATTGTAATTTTGTCAAACAAAATATAACTCCTACGTTCCAAGTGCTTGTCAGGGTGGGGGTATCCAGTTCAAATAGGATTATTTTTGGGGAGCCAAGGGCAGAAATCTTTGGGAACCACTGTATTGTATTATTCAACATATGTGGCCAAATTTGACTGAGGGACTGCTATTGGATTTCTTTTTTTTTTCATGGCATATGATATGATATGATATAGTACTTTATTGTCAGTTTACACTGAAATTTGTCTTGCGACACAGCAGCCAAGTATGCAGAACACATATACACACATTTGACATAACACAAAGAACAAGACAATTTACATACAGAAAGCAGGGAATCATAGCTTCAAATTGACATATTGGTTGTTCAGTTGACCCACCAGTTTGAGATATGGCTTGAAAGGTTCACTTCTGTGGACTCTAACATTACAACTAGCTACATGTTTAAGCATTTATTTCATATTTACATGTCGATTTCAGCTCTGATATTTATTTCAGACATGCTCTAGTTAGTCTAGTATATGTGAAGAGTCTGCCTGTGCTATTATTAACTCATTTTGGATCAAATATTAATAAATTCAGTTTTTCTCCTCTGGTAAAAAGCTGGAGGTTTGTACGATGGCAGGCTCTCAGTCAAATCTGGTCACATATTTCCACTTTCAAGGCGTCCTATTAGTGACAACATGGGTCAACGAGTGACCAAATGTCAGCGTTTGATTTGGTCTCTCTGCAAAGTACACACCATTCGAGACCTGTGCGTACTGTTGCAGGTAGGCTATACAGTGGAGTACCATTTGTTTGTTCCTCAATCTCAAAATGGTCTCTATGGGTTCTGAATAGAACCCATAGGTACCTTTGTTAGACACACCCACAGACACACCCCCAGATTGAAAGGTACCTATAGATGTCAGCCTGGAACAGACCAACAGAACTGGACTGTACTCCCAAAACGTAAATAGTGACGTCTGGCCAATTTCGTCCCCAGCCCTTACCCGTTTGACGTTATGCACGTGAGAATGTGTTTGTTCATTTCAAAGAGAACATCCGAGAAAGATTCGAGATTTGTAGTTGTGCAGTTTTCATCTGACACCAGTCATATTTCAATGCCTATTCATTGTTGTTGTAATACGAGTATACTGTATGACATACATTTGTTTTGTTTTGATATTAGTACTGATCTGTACTAAGTGGACAATCTGACATCAGTTTCCAAGTCATGGACCAAAGAGTTTGGAAACAATTGGACAAAATGTCTAATCCTAGTTTGGCAAAATTTTCCTTGAATTGAGAACAGCTGTTGGGGCTGAATCGAGTTGATTGCTGGAAAATACGAGTTCAGTGATGGACCAATCCACAACCAAGTGTTAACACAACAATAGGAGCTCTGGGGTGCCGGAAAGACATGGCCGCTTTTACTCTGAAACCCACGACCCGGAAACAATCCGCTCAAAAAAGTTCTCTTTACATTGCTAGCTTACATTGCTATCGTTTTAATTTATACGATATATGATCCAAAAAGCGTTCATATTTTGCGGGAGAGACGGATGAGGAGCAGAAATGAGGCGCTAGTATATCGATCCGTTCAACACCATGGAGAGCGCCCTGGATTAGGAGAGACGAGTCATTCTTTCTGCCACGCTAACAGCTAAGTCAACGCTAAGCTAATATGGCCGTAGAGTGTAGCATACGGTAGCCGAAAGGCGAACTGACAAATACAAAAAAAGGTATGATTGAGGATGCGCTAGGACGTCTACAGAGGTCGTATGGACCCCTCGGTACGATTCCCTATGACGTTTCACGACGTCCTACGGACGGAATGTGTTAATGAACCTGTGGACTGAGGCCCACTTGTGGGCTGCGAAGCTATTGCAAGTGGGCCCACAAATAATTCACCCTTCATCAAGTCCCGCCCGTGGTTGTGTGCCCCTCTTCGCACCCACTGGCATGCCGTTTAATTGCGTGGCTGGACAAAAATCCTTTCACTCCATCCACTACCATTGAAATAACAGGTTTTTCAGTTGCTTCATATATTGATATTCTGTGCATTCAATTTGGTGTCAGTTTTTTTAAACATTCAACATAAACAAGGTGGAACAAGGCAGAAGGAGCCTGCTGGTTATTCAGTCATGGACCAATCAAGGCTGACAAAATGTAATGGTGAATTGTCGTGATAATGAGAAATGGTAAAGAAAGGTAAAACCTTTTTTCTTCTTCTGTTCCTTTAAAACCTTGACCATTTATTTTTATTTTAGTGATACCAATAGGAACTTAAAGTATACTACGGTGATTCCATTAATTGGGACACTTTTTTCATTAAAATAAATATGCTCTGAAAATGGCACACGGCCTATCGGCTGCCGTGTTAAGTGGACAGACGAGTGGGCCGCGCACACTATCAACATTTTCAAGTAGGCCCTCATCCAGAAAAGGTCGAGAACCACTGACATAGTGCGTCATCAACACCATCGTGTCTGGAAGAATCTGTCAAATATAAAGCTCATTTGATCCATGTCTGGGAACCTGATTGGAAGAAACTATGAGCTCCGTCCTGTGTCTTGATTGATTGGGACTTTTTTCCTCCACAGCAGCCATTTTTTAAATGACATGGTCGAGTACATTAGCTAAAAATAGCCAATCCACAAGCTCACAGTGTGCTGAGATGTGATGTGTTGAACTTGTGACCCGTTGTGAGCTTGTAGATCGGCTGTTTTGGTGGAAGAACTGGAGCCTATAGGGATGTTAATTTATTCACGACCTTTTGCACATTATTGACTCTAACCTCTAGGGCATTTATTACTGCACGTGTGTGTGTGTGTGTGTGTGTGTGTGTGTGTGTGTGTGTGTGTGCGTGTGCGTGTGCGTGTGCGTGTGCGTGTGCGTGTGCGCGTGCGCGCGCTCAGGCCTGAAGACCATCGTGGGAGCGCTCATCCAGTCGGTGAAGAAGCTGGCGGACGTGATGATCCTGACCGTGTTCTGCCTGAGCGTGTTCGCCCTCATCGGCCTGCAGCTCTTCATGGGCAACCTGCGGCAGAAGTGCGTCCGCTCGGCGGCGCACTGCGTCAACGGCTCGCTGCCGCTCAACGCCTCCTTCTACTGCAACAACAGGACCTGGAGCAACATGAAGGACTACGTCCAAAACGAAGGTATGTACGATTGCATGCCATGCACTGAACCATGCAGTAGTAGCCTCGGAAACCCAGTCGGTTTTATTTCCAGGGAGACTCCAGGGAGCCCGAGTCCACTTCAATTCAGCATACGAGTGGCGCAAACGTCGCTCACTCTCTGCTGATTTATGATCGTCTGCACCTTTGTTAAAGTGAACTTAATACGTTAACTGGTTCCTACAGTGTTAATACGTGAACTGGTTCCTATACAGTATTAATACGTTAACTGGTTCCTATACAGTATTAATACGTTAACTGGTTCCTACACAGTGTTGATACGTTAACTGGTTCCTACACAGTGTTGATACGTTAACTGGTTCCTACACAGTGTTGATACGTTAACTGGTTCCTACACAGTGTTGATACGTTAACTGGTTCCTACACAGTGTTAATACGTTAACTGGTTCCTATACAGTATTAATACGTTAACTGGTTCCTACACAGTGTTGATACGTTAACTGGTTCCTATACAGTATTAATACGTTAACTGGTTCCTACACAGTGTTAATACGTTAACTGGTTCCTATACAGTGTTGATACGTTAACTGGTTCCTATACAGTATTAATACGTTAACTGGTTCCTACACAGTGTTAATACGTTAACTGGTTCCTATACAGTATTAATACGTTAACTGGTTCCTACACAGTGTTGATACGTTAACTGGTTCCTATACAGTGTTAATACGTTAACTGGTTCCTATACAGTATTAATACGTTAACTGGTTCCTACACAGTGTTAATACGTTAACTGGTTCCTATACAGTATTAATACGTTAACTGGTTCCTATACAGTATTAATACGTTAACTGGTTCCTACACAGTGTTAATACGTTAACTGGTTCCTATACAGTATTAATACGTTAACTGGTTCCTATACAGTATTAATACGTTAACTGGTTCCTACACAGTGTTTGGGTCTCGGACCAATTGAGTCACGAGTATTTTCATTTTGTGTGATTTTGAAGATCTGTTATTTGATGTAAACGTTCATTTGACTTGACGGAAAGTGCCTTGTATGACGAGTCAACAATGAGTCTCTGTGTGTGTGTGTACACAGTGACGTGTGCGTGCGTGCGTGCGTGCGTGCGTGCGTGCGTGCGTGCGTGCGTGCGTGCGTGCGTGCGTGCGTGCGTGCGTGCGTGCGTGCGTGCGTGCGCGCGTGCGCGTGAGAGAGATTGGTATTTCCTAAATGGACTGGACAATGTCAAGTTGGCAGCGTGCTTAAGTAATGGCGTCAGCCACCACACACACGCACACACACACACACACACACACACACACACACACACACACACACACACACACACACACACACACACACACACACACACACACACACACACTGTTGTCAGGCTGTTAGGGGGCATGATTTGTCAAAAGGCACGCACAAGCAGTTCAGCCGACATGCATACAAGAAGTGACACACACATGCATGTAGGCAGGCACGCTCGCGCACACACACACACACACACACACACACACACACACACACACACACACACACACACACACACACACACACACACACACACACACACACACACACACACACACACACATAGCGTGACAGGCCTGCATCATGTAAGCTACTGCCTGTCTTCACTGTTACATTCGCTGCTACTCTGTCTGTGCATGCATGCGTGCGTGCGTGTGCGTGTGCGTGTGCGCGTGCGTGTGTGCGGCATACTCCTCCCCTTTCCTAGTCCACTTCCTCTCGGGTGCTTGTGTGTTTATTCCTACTAACAACAACACTATACATGTTTAGGACAGCGGCGCTGACAGGGAGATTAGAACCCAATAAACAGTTTGTTTATTCTGTCTTTCCTCCTCTCCTCTCTCCTCCGGCACCATAAGCATGTCTTTCCTCCTCTCCTCTCCCCTCCAGCAGCATACATTTCTCCTTCATGTTATCCGGTCTCCTCTCATTCATGTCATCGTCGGTATGTGACACGTAGAAGAAGAACAGCGTCTGTGACTGTCCCTGCCCCGAAGGGCCCCTGCTCTCACGGACCGTATAGTGAAAGATAGACGATCTACAAGCTCACAATACCGTCGCCACGCATATACTAAAAGTCAAAAGTATTTCAAATCATGGAATTTGTTTGGTGGTTTGAAATGTATAACGTTGCCCCCCGGCCAGTCCGACCCATAATTGCCCCCCGGCCAGTCCGACCCATAATTGCCCCCCGGCCGACCCATAATTGCCCATACGTGGGTGTATGAGAAGTGCTCAGGGGACACGTGCGTGAAAGTCTTGTCAGACCGACAGTATCCTTCTGAGGGCTTTGGGCACTATTTTTTTAACCCATTTTGACCTGAGATCAGATTCTAAAAATGTCTTCTACATCCTGATAGTTTTCTGAAAAAGCTATGTTTCTATGTCAGTCGTTCTATGCTATGAGCTTGTAGATCTGCTTCTAAAGCATAACATAATGCTAAAACCAAAATGGGTTAATAGATAAAACTACTTAAAAACGAAGCTATGATGACTAAAAATATGACTAAATGTATTGACAATTTTGTCAACGCATAAAAACTAGGCTAACATGTTGGGTGAGGTAGAGATCCAGTAAAAGCTATGTTCGGCACGTAGAAATCAGCCATTACAACGCTATGAGTTCTGCCAACATTTGTCAACTAAATCAACTGTAGATTTAGTCGACAAAACTCTGAAGCAGTAAACATAATATCTCTCTGACGTGCTGTGGGGATTTGTGACGGAGGTATATGGAGGTTTTTTTTTCCTCTCTAGTGATACAGTAGGTAGTGTTTATGATTGAATGGTGATTAGGAATGGAGCTCGAAACCATTACAAACTCGATAACAAATGCATTGAACATCCACGCAGTATCAATACGCTTTGGGCCTGGCGAGCCTGTTATCGAGCATATAGCGGCCCATGACGTCATGTTGGAACAATCAAGACAAGAGGCGATCAAGGATTAAATTGAATGGCCCACGCTGGCAACAAACATGTCGGTCTAAATGTGACACCTGCCAACAAAGCCCTGCCCGGGTAATCAACATTACGCTCTTGAAGTGACGGGTACACACATTAATCAGTTTCTTCAATGTTATCATCCCAAAGTAAAAAGGTTATTGCCTTCTCTCTGTTAGAAAAGTACTGTATTTGATGGATCTTTGGCTAAGGACATGTCCCTACTGACAGACCTGGTCCTTCTGTATGCCTGTATGGTAGGCTATAGAGCGTCGCAGTCCCGCCCCCTTTCATGACGACGGCAGACCCAAGAAATGAATCCCAATGCATTTTTCCCATAGACATTTCAAAAAGTATTTATTTAAAGATCTTTTAAGCGTTGTACGAAGCCAACTCGAGTCGTGACAAATCATGACAACAAACACAATATTTTGGACCAAACAAATAATTACAAAGAAGAAAAACAACAAAAAAAGTGTTGTAACCTACTTTCTAATTCTTTGTTTGGCCCAAAACATTGTGTTTATTGTCATGATTTGTCACGACAAGAGTTGGCTTTGTCCGCGGCGTAAACGTCTTTAAATAAATACTTTCTAAGTCTATGAGGAAAATGAACGGGGATTTATTTTCCGGGTCTCTCGAGGGGGCGGGACTGCGACGCTCTATACATCCGATGGTACCTGATCTAGTCGAATAGGAGAAGGAAACTCTGATTCCAAACCACCCGCTGCCTGCTATAGGTCATCCCTCTTCAGGAACAGGCTATATGAGGAGGAAACTCTGACCCAAACTCCACCTGCTGCCTCAGGGACATGCAGAGAGTGTTAGAGGGGCAGGGGCTGAAATCCCGTAAGGGGGACTTTTTGGACAAAAATAGCAGATCTACAAGCTCACAGAGAGCTTGTAGATCGGCTACTTTCAGTGGCGCAACCCAGCACTCTTTAGCTAGTGGAGAGACGACATGGATTTCTAAACAATGTGTTCAACGCAAAGAATTCTGCGTTCCAAGTTCATTCTCCTGAACGCTGCCTTCCAGCATGGCATGGAAAGGAAAGGCATTTTGCATTTCTTCCACCATAGTAAATGTTGCATTCATCCGTGGTCTGGAGAGGGCAGTTGTTTTACTAGACGGGTAAAAGGGCAGGGGCTGAAGCCCCCTTTGATGTCTATGTGTGCACGTCCCTGTGCTGCCTTGTAGGCTGTGCCTCTCTAGCCCATTCTGACCTGAGATCAGATTCTATAAATGTCTTCTACATCCTGACAGTTTTCTGAAAAAGCTATGTTTCTGTGTCAGTCGTTCTTCGATTTTTCAAAAATAGCAGACCTACAAGCTCGTAGCGCGCCACTCGGTGGCGCGCTATGAGCTTGTAGATCTGCTATTTTTCAATAGCTAAAGCATAGCATAATGCTAACACCAACAGGGGTTCCCGCCCAAAATGGGCTAGGCAAAGGCACACACGTGCTGCCTTGTAGGCTATGCCTCTCTAGGCAAAGGCACGTTCCCAACAAGAAAGCTGCACCTTCTTGGGCCGCCTTACACGTGGCAGTCTCTGCACCTGTCGGGCAATGACCCTCTGAGGGGCGAGAGGGCTGTGAGAGGGACCGCACGACCGCTCAACACCCACCAAGCAAGCTTTGCGCTGCACGGTATAAGACATGCAGGTGTCCGGCCCCAAGGCAACCGCCTGACACCCACACCAGCCCATGCACGCCGCCTGATCATCAAGGCCCGGCTCCCGGTGGGTACAGTATAGGTCATGTTGTCCGAATGCCTGCGATGGCCGCATACCAAAGATGCTGCTCTACTGTAGAGGGACAGCTGAAGGAGGGACAGCGCGGCATGGGAAGACCCCTTCTCCCACGTCAGAGACACACTTGAAGGCCAACCTCAGGAGTAGGGATGGAGCAGAGTGATCTAGTAAGAGAGTGGCGACACTATAGCGTTGTAGCCTGATTATCAGACAGTAGCTTTCTTGAAGCTTCAGTCTGACATTGTCTCCTGTCTGAGCGATTTCAAGGGGGAGGGGATTAGAATTTGCCTCAACCAGTAGCCATTGGTGTTGTTTTTCCCTCCTTCCTCTGTGTGTTGCGCTGCGTGATGACGCTGAAAACGGGACTCGGCGCAGATTGGTTGTTCGTTAGAACCACCCCCATCACCGATTCTCATTGGATAATACATTTTTGTACCGAAGAAATTATAGGTTCACAGTTCAACACCAGACCAAGAGACGGAGTCCACTCAGAGAGTGGGCGGGGTCTTTGGGCTGGATCCAGGCTAGCGTTGACTCCCATTGTAACGATGGAATGCGGAAGTGCTCATTCTATCTCAATGGGATAGTTCCAATGTTTGGAACTATAGCCCTATAGCGCCCCGCTTTGCGGCGAGATCAAAGCGTGTCGCTACTCTCTTACTAGATCACTCGGGGATGGAGCTCGTTCATTTTGATTGATAACGAGCACCTTATTGATCGGGTTTAACGAGCCGGGTTCTTATCGAGCCCACTGTCGAGCATTTTCTATCGTTTTGTGGAAAGACGGGAGACAATACATTCAACAGTATCTTTTACTATAGGGCCTTCAAATACAGTACCTTTCTAGCAGACGGAAGGCAATTGACCTTTTTACCAATACAAAATTATTAACCCATTTAGGCCTAAGGCTGATTCTAAAAACGCCTCTAAATCCTGACCTAAGTTTTCTGAAAAACTTCAAATATTTATATAGCAGCAGCATACTGTACAGAACCCCAAAATGGGTTCCCGGCCTGAGGGGGTAAAACACCAAAAGGGGTTCCCGCCCAGAATGGGTTAAAGAAACTGGTTACCGTTTGGTTACCCGGACAGCACTGGTTGGACGGTATCAATACACTTTTAGACCGACATGTTCGATTGCATCCGAGCATGGATGATTACATTTATTTCTCGATCGC
The DNA here is from genome assembly GCF_951216825.1 of Electrona antarctica. Classification (NCBI taxonomy): domain Eukaryota; kingdom Metazoa; phylum Chordata; class Actinopteri; order Myctophiformes; family Myctophidae; genus Electrona; species Electrona antarctica. Next base: position 41,573,471 of record NC_136801.1, on the reverse strand, counting down.
CTCTTGTCTTGATTGTTTAAACATGACCTCATGGGCCGCTATGCTCGATGACAGGCTTGATAAGCCCAAAGCTTATATTGACAACGGGTACTCAATAAGCTTGTTATCACGATTTTTTGTTCGGGTATCGTTTATCGAGCTCCATCACTACTCGGGAGCTGCAACATTGATGCAGCAAACTGGGAGGATAGATACACATGGCTGCCGACAGGGAAAGGTGGAGGTGCCTGGTTACCCAAGGCATCGAGACCTTCGAACACGCAAGGGGCAGAATCCATCCAAGACAAGAGAGACAGCAGGAAACATGGACCTCTCACCTCACCCAACGTTAACACTGGACAAAAAATCCCCGCAGTATCTGTGAAAGACTGTGTGTCCCATAGTGTTGTTTTTAGCAGCAAATTTCAGTTTAGTCTTTAGGAATGAAACATGTCTAGTTTTAGACATGTTTTAGTCACCTGGAATGTTTTACTCTTAGTCTAGTTTTAGTCGACTAAATCTACAGTCGTGTTTTTTGTCGACAAATGGTATTTTCGCGGGCCTTGATGCCGTCGTATATGGCTGATTTTAGACTTGCTGAAAATAGCCGATCTGTAGATCGATGACTTTCAGTTCTTGTAGATCGGCTTTCAGAGTAAAAGCTGCCATATCTGCACGGCACGCCGAGCTGCTATTTTGAAAGAAATCCTGACGCTGATTGTGTTAATGCAGAAACAACAACAACAACTAAGGTACATCACGTCAACCTTGAACATTTGACCAACTTCGGACCAATCACAATGTACTGTACTTCGGACCAATCACAGTGTACTGTACTTCGGACCAATCAGTACACGGTACACAGACATGCAGTGTGCATTAGGCAATAGCGGCCCCCGGAGCCCCTTGAAGGGGCCTCCTGGCCCACTGCGAGGGTCCCCCTGTGTCCTGTGTTAGGCTGAGGACAGGAGGGAGATAACACTGGATGAGGCCCTCTGAGTGTGAGTGTGTGTGTGTGTGTGTGTGTGTGTGTGTGTGCGTGCGTGCGTGCGTGCGTGCGTGCGTGCGTGCGTGCGTGCGTGCGTGCGTGCGCGGTCGTTCCCGGCACCCGTGTTGCGTTTCTCTCTGTGAAGCAGCGTTTAGTTTGCCACCCACCAACCCCCCCCCCCCCCCCCCCCCCCCTCCAGCCACCAACCCACCGCTGTTGATTTGCGTCTTAAAATAGAAGCCATTTTGTATAAACGGTAATGGTGTTGCGCGCGTGTGTGTGTGTGTGTGTGTGTGTGTGTGTGTGTGTGTGTGTGTGTGTGTGTGTGTGTGTGTGTGTGTGTGTGTGTGTGTGTGTGTGTGTGCGTGTGTGTGTGATGGAGGGGGGGGGGGGGGGGGGGGCTAATGCACCTTTCTATTTATTCATTTCCAGTTGGCTGTAGCCGGCGGTCATACAAGAAGTGGTACTCGAGTCAAAGTACAAATACTCCCTGGTTCAGATATTACTACAGCACAGTGTAGTACTTTATTTAAAAAAAATAACAATTATAATACTTCAGTATTCAAAAGTGCATACTTAACCCATTTCGGACGGGAACCCCTCTTGGTGTTTTTGAGCATTCTGTTCTACTTTAGCTATTGAAAAATAGCAGATCTACAAGCTCGTAGCACGGCACTCGGTGCCGCGCTACGAGCTTGTGGATCTGCTATTTTTGAAAGATCGTGAAAATGTCTCCCAAATCTTTGAATATATATTCTTTCAGAGCGAACATTTTTAACTCAAATCTTTGCTTCTGGGGCCTGGGCCATGGCTCAATGGTCCAGGCACCTTGGCTGGTAACCCAGTCTGGCAGTGTGGCGCGGGTTCGACTCCCGACGGCCTTTACTGCATGTCTTCCCCCCATCTCTCTCCCCATTTCCTGTCAGCCTACTGTCTGTCCCTCCATAAAAAATATAAAATAAAGGCGAAAGCCACAAAAAGCCATTTAAATCTTTGCTTCTGGGGGGGTCCCTGGAACAACAGACAACATTTTCAGATGGGGGTCGGCGGCCAATTACATATATATTTTTGGGGTCCTTGACATGAAATAGTTTGAGAACCACTGACACATGGAAACATGAGGTTTATCAGAAAACTGTCAGGATTTAGAAGACATTTGTAGAATCGTCCTCACGTTTAAATGGGTTAAAAAATTACAATACTCAGAAATACAATTTACATAAAAGAAATATCAATAATAGTGAAAATAGCCAATCTAGATACATTCACACGAGCTCACACATATAAGCTACTCCAAAAAGTACAGTAGTGTAGTACATGTACTTTACGTTACCGTGCAATAGTTAGCATGTTACTGTAATGTATCACGGCATCAACACAAATTGTCCCCTCCAGGCTCCCGTATCGACCTTCCTAAAAGCTTCTCCTCTGAAACCCGAGAGGTTGAAGTCCGCTGTCGTTTGTAATCGCGTCAGGCATCCTATATTGGCTATTGGCCCCCTTCAAAGGAAGACCAATCAATGTGCATGTTGGGGGGGGGGGGGGGGGGTATAGAAAAAAAGAAAAACGTTTTCCCATAACACATTATTATTCCTTCTGTCTGCGTGTCTGCGATGGTTGCACTCATGTCAGAGCTGACAGAGGTCACGAGTAGAGTGGGAATCCATTATTACAAATCCGGTTTCTTCATGATTCCCAGTTAACGGTCCCATTGCCCCATAATGGTCCCATATATATATATATATATATATATATATATAATGAAGACCAAATATCAAAATCACAGTGTTGCATACACAGGCCTATTTGTATAAACTTTATTTCAGACTCAGGGTCCATATCACATACAAAATGACAATACACAATAAATAAGCAAACCAACAATAAATGAGTACCACAGACGAAAAACAGTCTAAGTCCAAATTTCAGACTGACCCCTCCACGAAAAGGCCTCGTTGTCCTGACCCCTTATCTATCATTTATACATTATGGATCAATAGTGTGGACTTAGACTGTCTTTCGTCTGTGGCAAATGTAAACCATACAGAATATGCTCGAACAGTCTGTAGAGGCTGTTACGCCAATGTCTCCAAATCGTAGAAGAGAATTAACCGATTGGAACTCTTCACAGTGTTGGTTAAAATCATAATGACACAGTTGTCAGACTCAACTAACCGGCACATGAATTTATACATTATGTTTCTCAAAAGGGCTTGACAAGTAGGAACCCCCAAGTTAACAAACAGCTGGCTGGCACTGTGTGCCATCTTGGTACCCTCAACAGCAACCGCAATGCATCATTATTATGCAACCTTGAGTTTATGCATGCTACTAGCCTTGTCGTTACTCCACAGGTGAGCAGTATACAAGTTTACAACGGAGAACAGAAAGCTTTAAAAAGTTGAGACCTTGACTTCTTCTTTAGAACTCTTATGGAATTTCCGCGTCAGCATATTTGCCTGCAGGGCATACAGTTTGCACCTTTGTCTGTGGATGTCTTTGTCATCTGTGAGATCATCAGAGATATAATGACCAAGGTACTTAATCTCACTGCTCACATGAAGAATGTTACCACTGAGACTAAACTGAGGAAATGCAGCCGTTTTATCCCCTTTACTATTATTGGGGGGGGGGGGGTTCTAAAATTGAGGTCCAGGAACCCTCTGGGGACCCTTAAGGCTCATACATAGTCTGGACTTTCGGTGGTGAGGTGACCACCGGACTACAACATGACGTCACTGAGGTGACCACCGGACTACAACATGACGTCACGAGCCGCGGTGAAGAGCAAACCAACCGCCACCGCTCCAGCCCTTCTCTCTGTTTTTACTCACCACCGCTCAACGTTATTTCAGCTCCAGTGGTCAGCTCACCACCGGAGCGGTGGTCACCTCACCACCGAAAATCCAGACTATGAATAGGCCTTTACAGGTCTTTAACTCTGACAGTACGTTTTAACCGAGCAGGCTATATGGTCGAAAAGTGGGCGGAGGAACATCGGCCGAAAAGATACAAATAATTCATCTTTTGGGGCGACGTCGCCCGGCGATAGTGGGCGATTGGGCGATAGTGGGCGATAGCCAATGCAATTCAAGCGATGCTCGCCGTTGGTCTCCCGCTGTTAAAACGTACCGTGAGAGTGTAACACATGGAACCAAATGGACCCTTACAGGTCTGTAACTCTGAGAGTGTAACACATGGAACCAAATGGACCCTTACAGGTCTGTAACTCTGAGAGTGTAACACATGGAACCAAATGGACCCTTACAGGTCTGTAACTCTGAGAGTGTAACACATGGAACCAAATGGACCCTTACAGGTCTGTAACTCTGAGAGTGTACACATGGAACCAAATGGACCCTTACAGGTCTGTAACTCTGAGAGTGTAACACATGGAACCAAATGGACCCTTACAGGTCTGTAACTCTGAGAGTGTAACACATGGAACCAAATGGACCCTTACAGGTCTGTAACTCTGAGAGTGTAACACATGGAACCAAATGGACCCTTACAGGTCTGTAACTCTGAGAGTGTACACATGGAACCAAATGGACCCTTACAGTTCTGTAACTCTGAGAGTGTAACACATGGAACCAAATGGAACCTTACAGTTCTGTAACTCTGAGAGTGTAACACATGGAACCAAATGGACCCTTACAGTTCTGTAACTCTGAGAGTGTAACACATGGAACCAAATGGACCCTTACAGTTCTGTAACTCTGAGAGTGTAACACATGGAACCAAATGGACCCTTACAGTTCTGTAACTCTGAGAGTGTAACACATGGAACCAAATGGACCCTTACAGGTCTGTAACTCTGAGAGTGTAACACATGGAACCAAATGGAACCTTACAGTTCTGTAACTCTGAGAGTGTAACACATGGAACCAAATGGAACCTTACAGTTCTGTAACTCTGAGAGTGTAACACATGGAACCAAATGGACCCTTACAGTTCTGTAACTCTGAGAGTGTAACACATGGAACCAAATGGACCCTTACAGTTCTGTAACTCTGAGAGTGTAACACATGGAACCAAATGGACCCTTACAGTTCTGTAACTCTGAGAGTGTAACACATGGAACCAAATGGACCCTTACAGTTCTGTAACTCTGAGAGTGTAACACATGGAACCAAATGGACCCTTACAGTTCTGTAACTCTGAGAGTTTAACACATGGAACCAAATGGACCCTTACAGGTCTGTAACTCTGAGAGTGTATACAAATGGAACCAAATGGACCCTTACAGGTCTGTAACTCTGAGAGTTTAAAACATGGAACCAAATGGACCCTTACAGGTCTGTAACTCTGAGAGTTTAACACATGGAACCAAATGGACCCTTACAGGTCTGTAACTCTGAGAGTTTAACACATGGAACCAAATGGACCCTTACAGGTCTGTAACTCTGAGAGTTTAACACATGGAACCAAATGGACCCTTACAGGTCTGTAACTCTGAGAGTTTAACACATGGAACCAAATGGACCCTTACAGGTCTGTAACTCTGAGAGTGTAACACATGGAACCAAGTGGACCCTTACAGGTCTGTAACACTGAGAGTGTAACAAATGGAACTTACAGGTCTGTAACTCTGAGAGTGTATACAAATGGAACCAAATGGACCCTTACAGGTCTGAGGCATGCAGGTGGTCCTGATTTTATTTGATGGCAGATTTTATCTAATCCAGTTTGTGGTTTTGATTGCAGACAATTTCTACAAGGTGGAGGGAGCCAAGGATGCCTTAATCTGTGGGAATAGCAGCGACGCGGGGTGAGTCCATGTCTTTAATTTATACATTATACTTTTATATGAATACATTTCTGTTGATTCCGGCTATGAGCCATTAGTGACATGTACATTCCGGTCAACGATCCCATCCCTGCACAAATTATAATCTACAGTCTTGTCTTGTCTTGTCTTGTCTTGTCTTGTCTTGTCTTGTCTTGTCTGTCTGTCTGTCTGTCTGTCTGTCTGTCTGTCTCAGCTGAAGCTCAATTTTTTGAAACACGTGTGTCCGTTTTGTCCATGTGCACCGTGACTATGAGTCCTGCTCGCTTCTAATGCTGTACTGTGCGTTGAGCAGGGATGAACAGCCAGTGAACTGCCTCATCCTGTTGTTTCCATTTGAACGGAAGTCACAGAGAGGACTGAGTCTGTGTAGAGAGAGAGATAAAGGCAGTGACTGTGTGTGTGCGTGTGCGTGTGCGTGTGTGTGTGCGTGTGCGTGTGCGCGCGTGTGTGTGTGTCTGTGTGCGTGCGTGTGCGTGCGTGCGCATGCATGCAGAAGTTGCTATATATTCTGCTCACCAGCAACAATGACTTGTTTTAGCCTGTGGGCTAATGCTAGCGAGCTACCCCGATCAGCTAGCACTTCAGCTAGCACCCCCCCACCCCACACACACCCACACACCCACACACACACACACACACACACACACACACACACACACACACACACACACACACACACACACACACACGCATGCACACACACACACAATTTACGCCATATTGTCCCTCATTACGTCATATTGTCCCTTTATTGTTAACTCTATCTCTACCGCTAGCTGTTAGCATAAACCCCCCGTTCCCAGTGGCAGCATACGCGTTCACTTTAAAAAGTCGGAGTTTGCCTTTTTTGTCATCCGAAATTCGTGTGTGCATATTAATAATCCGTCCGTTGCCTGGGCCGTGGCTCAGCGGTCCAGGCACCTTGGCTGGTAATCCAGTCTGGCAGTGTGCCACGGGTTCGACTCCCGATCCCGACGGCCTTTACTGCATGTCTTCCCCCCCATCTCTCTCCCTATTTCCTGTCAGCCTACTGTCTGTCCCTCCATAAAAAATATAAAATAAAGGTGAAAGCCACAAAAAAAACATTTAAAAAAAAAAAAAATCCGTCCGTTATCCGACCGCATTAATTCATTAATACAATGTATTAATCCGCACCATCCGCAAACCGCTGCGCAGGGAAGCGTATACAGTATGTAGCCAATCTACAAGCTGTGTCGCTGCGCTGCGTTGTGACCTTGTATAGATCGGCTATTTATACGTACTTGTACAAACAACATGTTACGTAGTGGTTGTATATCCGTTTCCATGGCCGTCCAAGTTCTCACGGCCGCCCGGCACGTACTGCTATGTTCAGAGCAATGGTCTGTGAGTAATATACTGTATATCCATTTGCAGTCCTTAAAACACTGCTGTATCACTGCCGTAGTGCTAAACTGTTATAGTGCCCCATGTGTGTGACATTTAACGTTTCGTGCCAAATCCCCTCGAGCGGCAACACTGCGTTTGCGTGCCAAGTTTGGTACACGGATTGGAGAAACGGAGCGCGCCTGTGGCCCCTTGGGGGGGGACCCTGACTGGGCAACTGGGGCCTGGGGGGGCGGGGCGGGGGGGTGTAGCTGTTGTCATGGCAGACTCCTGCACGGTGCACGTGCCCAAAAGTGTGATGCGGATCGTCGGGTCCCGGTGTGGTGTTCATGTCCTCAACACAGTCCTGTTCGCATATGTTAAGGCTTTTAGACCTGAGGCCAATTCTAAAAGAGAAAAAAAATCTTCTAAATCCTCACAGCAGTTTTCTGAAAAAAACATAGGTGTCAGTGATTCTCAACCTTTTTCATGTCAAGGACCCCCAGAATTATTTGGCCCACGTGGAAATATTTGGTTCCAGGGACCACAGGCAAAGATACGAGTTAAAAACGTTCACTGTGAAAGAAATATATTCAAAGGTTTTCACGATTTTTCAATAGCTATAAAGTATAACATAATCCTTTAACGCACCAAATGGGGTCCCCGTCCTGAACGGGTTAATTCAGTTTTCTTGTTTAATTTTCACCTCGGATTTGAAAGGTTTGTACATTTTTTAACACGCACAACGTGCCCCTCTAATTCCTAAACGCAATCCCATATTTTATATGGGGAAGAGATTTTCAATTTGATTACAGAACTACGATCACATTTTGGTATGTTTGCATGCTAAGTGCATTCATAATCCCGGTATGTACGTTAATGCTGAGATTTTGATGGTGCACATGTCCAGATGTGCAGCACATTGAGGTAAATTGGCGTGTCAGAGGGTTGTGTGTGTGTGTGTGTGTGTGTGTGTGTGTGTGTGTGTGTGTGTGTGTGTGTGTGTGTGTGTGTGTGTGTGTGTGTGTGTGTGTGTGTGTGTGTGTGTGTGTGTGTGTGTGTGTGTGTGTGTGTGTGTGTGTGTGTGTGTGTGTAAACAGGAGCTTGCATTGACCCCGTTTTTCAGCCAGATGTCTCCACAAGTTTAGCATTTTGCCTCAATGTGCCCCGAGACACGCACGCAGGCACGCACGCACGCATGCAGGCACGCACGCACGCACGCAGACACGCACGCAGGCACGCACGCAGGCACGCATGCACGCAGGCACGCTCGGACGCTCTGTCTGTCTGTCTGTCTGTCTGTCTGTCTGTCTGTCTGTCTGTCTGTCTGTCTGTCTGTCTGTCTGTCTGTCTGTCTGTCTGTCTGTCTGTCTGTCTGTCTGAGTGTCTCTCTCTCTCTCCCCCCCTCTCCCTCTCTTTCTGTATCTGTCTCTCAAAGACACGTTTGGGGTTTCATCTGGTGATGTTTGCATTGTGTGTGCATGCATGCGTGCGTGCGTGCGTGCGTGCGTGCGTGCGTGCGTGCGTGCGTGGGGCTCATGGTGTGCTGTTACATTTTCGTATGTTTGCAGTGAGGAACGGAGCCTTCCTGAGGTGTCAGCGAGCAAACACTACATCTAGAAAAAGACCAGCCTAGCCATGTTGCACTTTTAGGTAGTTTAGATATTTATTTTTTTACATTCTTGCGCCTGGACTACATTTGCTATCACCTCTAGTAGCGACCGATAGTGGACACTTTTTCTTGATTGGCTGCCTCGTCTCCAGGCTGCTTCTAAGCCAATGGGAGACTTACCCATAAAACCCATCACATACATAAAAAGTAGTTATCATGAAACATGCGTGAGCTAAGAACATAACAGTGGAATCTATATAATGAAACTATATGTATAAACTATACATATATACTATACTATACTATACTATACTATACTATACTATACTATACTATACTATACTATACTATACTATACTATACTATACTATACTATACTATACTATAAAGTGCTATGACTACATAAAAGCAATTCTAGTGCTGTCTGTAACATGCTATAAGTCTTTATAAAATGTTATCTAAGTCTACATAAAGTGCTATCTCCATACATGGATCTGACCTGTTCTGACATCACAACACTGGCACCGCTCTAGTGTAATATAATAAGTAATATAATATTATGTTTTAAGGATGTTATAATAGTTGTAATATATTCTCCTGAGTAATACTGCTGTCGAGACTGTATATATATACAGTAGCTGCTGTGTTGGTTTTGTTTAGCGCTCAATGAATTTCACATGCCTTTTCGCTTTGCAAATTGGTATTGCTGACAGATAAACTTGAACCTTGACCCTTGGGCATGTCATTGAACCGGGGGCTTATAGTTCACGGGCGGCAGTGTAAAGTGACATGTTCACCCATGCGTGCGTGAACCACATGCATGCTCCATGTGCCATGAAATGAAGCATGCCTGGTCAATGCCATGTATACGAGTCACCCCCCCCCCCCCCCCCCCCCATCAGGGACCTCTTACACAAACATACAGACACATAGGCTCAGTGTAATACATCAAATACATAAACAATAGTCATCAAGAATCACAAGTAAGCTAAGAAGCTATAACTTCTGTCTAACAGTGGAATAACAATGAAACTATATGTGACCAGATTTGACTGAGGGACTGCCATTGTGAATTTTCGTTTTTTTTTCAGGGAATCATAGCTTCAATTTGACATGTTGGTTGTTCAGTTTGACCCACCAGTTTTGGAGATATGGCTTATAGAGTAATGTCTTGCAGAGAAACAGCGAGTTGAGAAAACAGGCTTGAAAGGTTCACTTCTGTAGACTCTAACATTACACCCACCTAGCTACATGTTTAAGCATTTTATTTCATATTTACGTGTTGATTTCAGCTCTGACACTTATTTCAGACATGCTCTAGTATATGTGAAGAGTCTGCCTGTGCTATTAACTCATTTTGGATAAAACATAAATAAATAAAGTTGTTCTCCTCTGGTGAAAAGCTGGAGAAAAATCTACTCTTATGGGGGTCCCTGGCATATATTTTTCAAATGGGGGTCTGCGGGCTAATTAGTGTCAATTTGGGGGTCCTTGACATGAAAAAGTTTGGGAACCAATGGCATAAACGACACAGAGTCACATACCTTGTCGGGGTGGTTTGTTTGCTTCTGGGACGGCTATAGCGTTCTGCCTTTGCCAAGGGGGATTCCAATACAAAACACAACCAGTTCACCGGTTCGGTCTCTATCCTTTTTATTACTCTATGGATCCACCTCACCTGGTCCTGAAATGGACTTGATTGCTGATGCCAGCTGGTCAGCTCAGCCACGCCCAAATATGGGCTCCCTGATGTCATACTTAGATGTGACATCACCGGTATGACACGATTCAATCCATCCAGCATGATAAAAAGCACTGCAGCCTCAGAAAGAGTCTCGGTTGAATAAAGCTTCCTATAATTTACAGACGTTGTTGCTTTCTCCAAGACTCAACTCTTCACCACAGATCTCTTCAAGACTGTTATCTTCAAGACTGTTATCTTCAAGACTATTTCGACCAAGATTCAAAGAGCTCTAGAATCTAGAAGCGTACCTCATTGGCTCTCCTTTTCTTTTCTATTGAGCTCTTCGTTCTTCTACAGAGCAGGAAACAGCTTTACTTCAGTTCACCGTCAACTGTCGCGTTAAGAAATGTTTTCCTGGACGTTGCATCAGAAAGGATCGCCAAAGGAACATGGTGCTGCTGTAGCGGTGAGACACGAGCTGTACTATTTTGGAAGGAGTGGTGATACGAAAGGAAGAAGAATGATTGATGTGCAGGTCTTCAACACAGTGACTTTACGCTGGAAGAAGTTGACCAAAGTGAGAACTGGAAGAGGGAAACCACACCTTGAAGTATTCAGGTGCTACGGCTTTACAGCTGTGCTGATTGAAGATACTGTCTACTTCTGGGGAGGGAAGGAGTACTACAACTACTACAACCTGCTGGATGCATTTGATGTCACCGCCCGCACATGGTTTACACCACAGGTTTCTGGGACTGTTCCAAAGGTGAGGTACTACCACTCAGCCTGTGTGTTGGGGAAGGTCATGTTTATCCATGGAGGATTGACCAAGGGGACTGCATACAATGACATGTACAAGTTGGACACCAGCACAATGGTCTGGTCTTTAATTAACATCAGAGGAACTCCACCTCCTGATTCATATGGTCACTCTGCCACCATCATCGGCACAAAGATGTTTGTATTTGGGGGTTATAAAGTGTATTCTCATAAGTACTACAACACCATCAGAGTGTTTGACACAGAGACCGACCACTGGCTGGACACGCCTTCTGCACAGCTTCTTCCAGAAGGACGCCACAGTCATTCAGCCTTTACCTACAATGGAGAGCTGTACATATTTGGTGGACACAGTTATAACAAGTACCAGTACCAATGCCAGTGCTTCAATGATGTGTGGAAATTCAGTCCAGAGACCTTCTCCTGGAAGAGGGTTAAGCCCAAGGGAAAAGGCCCGTCTCCGACATCTGAAATGTGCTGTTGCATGCTGGGAGATCGCATCATCCTCTTTGGAGGAGACAAAAGACCTGATGACCTGTATGCCTTGGACTTAAGTCCTAGTCTGAAGACGTTGTGTAAGCTAGCAGTTATTCAGTACGGTCTGGAGCAGTCTGGACTCCCACACAACATCAGGTGGGAACTGGCAGCCATGACTACCAACAGCCAATAGGAACTGGCAGCCATGACTACCAACAGCCAATAGGAACTGGCAGCCATGACTACCAACTAGTGTTGTACTGTTAAAGGGGAATTTCTTCCTAACCGTTTTTTTTTTACAAAATCATGTTGATAATATGTATATTGACCAAAAAAAGAATTAAAAAAAAGAATAAACATATAGGGCGCTGGTCCTTTAAGAAAGGAGGGGTCTAACGTCTAACGTCAGCTCACGTAGAACAGGAAGAGTGCAGCAACAACACTGCATGGACTAACCTGTCATATCATCTACAACAGATGTAAACAAACAAAACTAAAACAAATCGCGCGATTGAATAAGAGTTCTGGCGGTTGATCCACCCGGACGGTAAATCCGCTAATTTGATATGGAACGTTCGATGATGCTGTAAAGTCGGTCGGCGATTTCACGATTGAAATGTTGACCAGTCTGTTCCGTTAGCATTTCGTTTTGAAAACAAAAGGGGAAAACCCATGCTGTCCTCAAGGCTAAACTCAAAGGAGCAGTTAAACTATTTCTTTATAGAAGTGTACAGTTGGAGGCCATCGATATTGTCCTTTTCTTTTTGCTGAGGTTTGCGTGATCTGCGCAAAAGGACAGTTAACCCATTTTGGGCGGGAACCCCTTTTGGTGTTTTAAACATTATGTTATAATTTAGCTATTGAAAAATAGCAGATCTACAAGCTCATAGCGCGCCACCGAGTGGCGCGCTACGAGCTTGTAGGTCTGCTATTTTTGAAAAATCGTGAAAATATTTATTTCAGAAAACTGGAGGATTTAGAAGGATTTTTTTAAATTTTGAGGTCAGGCCTAAATAAGGGACAATATCGGTGGCACCCAACTGTATGTTCCATTTATTCCTTCCATATGCAACGAAAACGGATGCAAAAGTCGACGAGAGAGACTTGAGAGTTGTTTTTAGTTACGCACCGTCAACACAGGCTTGACGCCAATGGCAGGCCTTGTTGGATTTGGAAGAGATTTTGAAAGGTCTGGTTCCAAAAATGAACGAGTATTGTTAAAATCCATGATATTTACATTGGAATGAATGAGCTCGGCTGGAAAGTGTCCAAGTGGGAGTGTCTAAGTGGGAGAGGGCGGGTCTTAGCTACAGGTGAATTAAGTTACATATTCAACAAAAAATGTTTAACAAAAAATGTCACAATGTTTGTCCATAATAAGACTTCGGGAATTCATGAGGCACCAACTGCCGGTATCGGCCTTATGGCCAGCCTAATTAACAGTGGATTGGGCCTTCTGCCTGCACTATTCATATGTTTAATTTGTCATTTTAATGGCAATAGAAAAATCCGTGATATACACACTCCATCTCATTCTCACACGGCAATCCTATAGTATTATACCCAGTCCTGATGGTGGCGGTAACGTCACCATTATGCCGATTTTGACCAAATAGAGCGAATCTGGGGATGTCACTTCCGGTTTAACCCTGTAAGACCCGGATACATTTCTACTTGCAAAAAAGAGATTTCAACCTTACTACTACTTTGTACTACTAGGACTTATGTTAAAAACATATGTTAAAAAAAATAAAAAAAGTTTAATGAAAATGTTATGCACATTTATAATAATTATTAAAATAATAATAATAAATTCATAATTTACATTCTGTGGATATCTTTCACAATAATGCATGATACATGTTCTACAGCAACATCCGGAACTAGCTTTGGACTGGTGCAGCACCATCAGATGTCCGGAATGCTAAGCGATCATTGTTTATTTTAATAACTAAGTCAAATTAAGCTCTAATCAAGCCCAGAATATTGCCTTTTACGCAGCGATGCATGCGCGATCACACGCGTGCGTGATCGACCGTGCTCACGCAGATTTCGGCCGGTTTTAGGTAGATTACATCGGCCGTTAGCCAAACAAGCTAAAAGTTGCTACATTGTTATATTAAGCTCCCGATTACAGGGGATTAAACGATCACGTCAATAGCGTCAGTGGCCATGAGGGATTTATTGATTCATTGGTTCAGCCAATGGCTGCCATTCATTCACGTGGTGGGAGTGATGCCAGGACTCCAGTACCAGTGTTTGTTTTTGGCAGCATATTTTTATTTTTATTTTAGTCATAGTCTCTTGAATATATAGATTTTAGTCGACTAAATCTACAGTTGATTTAGTCGAACAAAATGTATGTTGGCGGGAAATTGTCAGTATATTTAGTCTTAGTTTTAGTCATCATAGCTTAGTTTTCATTTAGTTTCCATTTAGTTTTTGTCAGTGAAAAAAGGTAGTCGACGAACATTTTCCGTCTTAGTTTTAGTCGACGAAATCAACACTGTTCAGTACTCTATATATTGACGTAAGCCAGAGCTACTTCCGGGTCCTACTGTTCGTGTCGCTTTTGTGTCCCCATAGAGTCTGTGTCCCTCCGTCGGACTAAATCTTTTGTGTCCCCATAGAGTTATACTGTGTCCCTCCGTCGGACTAAATCTTTTGTGTCCCCATAGAGTTATACTGTGTCCCTGACTAAATCTGAGACTAAAACAACCACGAAAGTCTCATTTTACCGCTTTCCTTGCAACAACGTTGCTACTGGTCTCCCAAATCTGGCTGTGACAGGCCGTCTGCCCCACACTGAATACTATTGCCATTTTATTTCATTGTGTCAACTAAATCCTCCATTAGAGATCGAATTAATGCAAACTAGATTCAACATACTCATTTTTTTGCTGCTCAAACAACTGTTGCTACTGGTCTCCCAAATCTGGCTGTGACAGGCCGTCTGCCCCACACTGAATACTATTGCCACTTTATTTCATTGTGTCAACTAAATCCTCCATTAGAGATCGAATTAATGCAAACTAGATTCAACATACACATTTTTTTTTTTTTTTTTCCCCAACCCATAAACAAGAAAAGACAAAGTAAATATTAAAAACAAAAAAAGAAGCATCCAAAAATAATAATAGTGATCTTTCATAATCCTTAACTTATATTTATGTTCGAAGGAATAGGAAGAAGTTTATTGAAAACTTATCAAGTCCTACCCCTTCTTTGTGTATCTCAATTAATGCTGGGCCGTTATCGGCGTTAACGTGCTGCATTAACGCGAGACTCTTATCGCGCGATAAATAAAATATCGCCGTTAATCTATTCTCAAAGTTGGGTCTGGGAGCTGGGTCTCTGTAACTGCGAGTGTAGCCTTAGCCTACTTCAAATGGAACCAAAGGACCCCTTTCTAAAAATAAACTGTACAAATCTGTACAAATGGACTAGACTACCCTGTGCTGACCTCCGCGGGGACCCCCCTTATCCGCGGACCCCCACACAGACTCCCGCAGAGGTCGGCGCGGACTCCCGCAGAGGTCGGCGCGGACCCCCGCGGAGTTCGGCGCGGGGGTCCACCAATATCTCAGAGACCACCAATATTTTAAAGAAACTTTACAGATAAACAAGTCCAAAGTAACTTATAATGACTAGACTTGGCAACACTGTGAACAGTTCCACAAACTCGCAATATGAAATATAAGGTATTAATAGGCTAGTTGTATTGTTAATATCCATAATTAGGGCACCTTCATGGTCTAATGGGCCACCTGGCCTGAGAAACGCATTCTCAAAGACTTACTTCTGGATATTGTAGCGCACACATATTTTGAATGGCAGACTTCAAATGAGGCATTTTAATCGCGATTAATCGCGATTAACTCCAGGATTGCAGTGAGATTAATCGCGATTAAATTAATCTATGCCCACCACTAATCTCAATACATCAAAACTTATCAAAATTATATTCAGGTTGATTTTTTTTCTTTGTTTACACACAGTCACTCACAGTATAATAACAAAATGGAAATACAAAAAAATTAAATAAAAACAATCAAGTCTATATAAGATAATTCAACTAAATATATAATTACAATGTATAATAACAGTAATAATAATTATTAATAATTAATAATTATGGTAATGACAATAACTATTGTATATCATAAGATCAGCACTTTGCCCAATTGGCTATTCTTCTAACCTATATCTCTTAATTATGTCGCTTTTGAACATCCCTTTGAACCCATTCCATGTCCTGCTTAGCTTCAGTTCATCTCTACATTTGTTCCATAGTGTAACCCCTTTGACAGAGTACAGTGTAATTTTGCATTGGTCCTCACAAGTGGCTGCTCAAACATACAAATTCCTCTTAAATTATAATGGCTCTCTCTGTTTTGGAACAACTTTTGGATGTTTTCCGGTAAAGATGTGTGTTCTGCTTTATACATTATTTGTAGTATTTTTAGATCAACTAGATCTTTGAATTTTAGTGCTTTAAATTCTCTACCTAAAACGAACCCGTGGCAGGTTATACAACTAACCCGTGGCTTCCTGTGAGGATGTTGGTGTCGGACTACAGTCTCACAATCTCCGAATGCTATACAGAGTCTGGAACTACAGCTCCCGAAATCTGAGTAAGGAGGCTGCCATTTCCGTTCTCGGAAATATATTTCAAAATGTCTTTAGAGCTTATTTTTTTATTTCCTTTTCTGCTAAGCAACAAGCTATATATTTATATATAGCTATATATTTATATATTTATTATTTATTAGCTATATACTTATATTTATATTTATTATTTATTTATTTATATTTATTTGTATTATATTTATTATTTATTTATATTTATAGCTATATATTTATATATATATATAGATTATTTCTATTTATATTAGGATAAACTTGCGCGACTGTAAAGACGAAACGGAAGTGGGGAGGAGTCTCCACTTCCGCTTTATATTTTACTCATGACCGCTATGATGAGAGCATTCGGAAAATGCGAGAGGCAACAGTCTGGCCACGCGAGACTAGTGTCGGACTAATGCCTGTCAGACTTTTAGTGTGTCTGACCAAACACATGCACACGTATTTTATTGCACCAGAATCACCTCTCCTGACCTAACACACAAAAAAATTAAAAAATAAATAAACTACAAAAACTAAAAACCCAAAAGTGCCCATATGGCAGATTCGGCCCGGAGTGCTATAGTGTTACTAATGAAGGCTCTGTTCCATTTCTGGTCAAACAGGGTCAGTGTTAAGGATACTAATGAAGGCTCTGTTCCATTCTGGTCAAACAGAGTCAGTGTTAATGATACTAATGAAGGCTCTGTTCCATTCTGGTCAAACAGAGTCAGTGTGTTAATGATACTAATGAAGGCTCTGTTCCATTCTGGTCAAACAGGGTCAGTGTTAAGGATACTAATGAAGGCTCTGTTCCATTCTGGTCAAACAGAGTCAGTGTGTTAATGATACTAATGAAGGCTCTGTTCCATTCTGGTCAAACAGAGTCAGTGTGTTAATGATACTAATGAAGGCTCTGTTCCATTCTGGTCAAACAGAGTCAGTGTTAATGATACTAATGAAGGCTCTGCTCCATTCTGGTCAAACAGAGTCAGTGTTAATGATACTAATGAAGGCTCTGTTCCATTCTGGTCAGACAGAGTCAGTGTTAATGATACTAATGAAGGCTCTGTTCCATTCTGGTCAAACAGAATCAGTGTTAATGATACTAATGAAGGCTCTGTTCCATTCTGATCAGACAGAGTGCTGCTATTGTGCATGTTGTGTTGGCTCGCAGGAAACACTCACCTCACACAAAGTGAGGTCCAGCTTCCAGGTGGAGCCCCTAAACTCTTGAGAGTGTACAAATGGAACCAAAAATGGACCCGTTTCCATTTATACACTCGGAGTTCTGCAGGGTCCTTGAAATTAAAAACGTTTTAGAACCACTGTGCTACACCAAATGGAACAGAGCCTTCCAGGGGTTGACACTAAGGTCTCTCAGAGGCAATTAAAGCTTGCCTGTCGGGCAAGTCCTGGTCATGTTCTGCTTGCCCTCAGGTCATGGCCACTTTCCCCCCCAAAATATCTTACCGTTCATTTTTACTTGTATAATATATTAGTGTTTTTTTGTTTGTTTTTTATGAATAAAAACAGCACTATAACATGAAGGTGTAGCCTTACAAATGCATGGTAAGGAAACGTTTTCATGGCAAGGACCCCAACATTTTGATAAGATAATTTGACATGCACCACAGAAATTATGGACAGCAAAGGTGATCATTTTTAAATTGCACAGATTAAATTTCAGGTGCATTGGCGACCAAAAATGGTTGCAATTTGTAACCCTGGCTTAAGAAAACGTACGGCTTTTATTTGCAACCTGGTGATGTTGTGAGAATGTAGATTAGCTGTTTTTGCCAGAGTGCACGCCGTAGACACTGTGTGTGTGTGTGGTGGAGGGGTGGGGAGAGGGACGCAGAGCACTCTGACCACGTTGAAGACAAAACTTATATTTCGTGTTGTGTTTAGAGTGAACTAAAGACAGTTGCATCCCCACTCAAAATGTGCACCATGCCCGGTCGAGCAACCAGGTAGCAAACTCCACCTGCCCGACCATTTTATTGACCTGCCCCGAGCAGGTGTCAGTGTCAACTCCTGCCTTCATTATAGAACAGTGGGTTTCAACCCTTTTCATATCAAGGACGATTATTTATTGTGCTTTTGAGCCACGGACCACCATTTGAGATTTAGCGTTGCAAACCCCCAAACTAAAGAATATTTAGTTATCGCGACGTTGGATAATATTTTGTCCACAATTCCATGCTGTATTGATGTGGTACCATGAGAGACAACAGGCACACAATTATTCTATACATTCTCTAATTGTGCAGACTTACTGTAAATTAAGTAATGCAAACTTTTAACAATAATGTAACTCTTGAGAGTGTAAAATGAAACCAAATGGACCCTAATGGTACGTGGTTTAATTTTACGCTCTCAGGAGTTAACCCATTTAGGCCTGACCTCAAAATTTTAAAAAAATCTTCTAAATCCTCGGTAGAACGCTATGAGCTTGTAGATCTGCTATTTTTCAATAGCTAAATTATAACACCAAAAGGGGTTCCCGCCCAAAATGGGTTAAAGATCTATAAGGGTCCATTTGGTTACCAACTCTCCATCA
>NC_136801.1:41539629-41549629 GCF_951216825.1 Electrona antarctica | reverse complement strand
TTCACTGTTTTCACAATGATGTAGCTTTCAAGAAGTAGAGCTATTTGGTTTTAAACCAGTCGTTTTCAAACATTTTCATGTCAAGGACCCTCAAATGAATGTCTGGCTGCTGCCTGAACTGAACATAATTTTGTGCCAGTTTTAAAAGTATTACGACATAAAATAAAGACTTTTTTTGACTAAAACTGAAAAGACGAAAAATGTTAGTCAACTATTTAGTCGACTAAAACTAGTGTGTGTGTGTGTGTGTGTGTGTGTGTGTGTGTGTGTGTGTGTGTGTGTGTGTGTGTGTGTGTGTGTGTGTGTGTGTGTGTGTGTGTGTGTGTGTGTGTGTGTGTGTGTGTGTGTGCGCGCGCGCACAACCTGTTTACCAGCAGATGTTCATGCGGATAGTTGTAGCCTGCAGTGTATGTGAAAGTGATTTCTGTCTTTTGCCAACACTAATTTTTCTTGTCTTTTTTATCGCTCTATCGATTGTGTATGCCATGCTACGTTTACACTGATATTTGTGTGTGTGTGTGTGTGTGTGTGTGCGTGTGCGTGTGCGTGTGCGTGTGCGTGTGCGTGTGCGTGTGTGTGTGTGTGTGTGCGTGTGTGTAACAGGCAGTGTCCAGACGGGTTTAACTGTCTGAAGGCGGGTCGTAACCCAAACTTCGGCTACACCAGCTTTGACACGTTCGGCTGGGCCTTCCTTTCTCTGTTCAGACTCATGACCCAGGACTACTGGGAGAACCTCTACCACCAGGTAGAACAATTTATTATTTCATGGTTTTTGCTTTTTATCTCTTTTTTCCCCCTCCCCAATGGGCTCTATGCACACAGAATAACTCTTCCTACTGTAGCCTCGGCCATGGAGGCGAACCCGGGACCTCGTATCAACAAGCCGCGTACGTTAACAATCGGCTAAAGAGCCACGGCCCGATAGGCAGGTAGTAACGCAGCCACATATAGCCTAAAGTCGTCGTCCCGTCCCCTTTACCCCACCTGGAAGCGCGTCCACGCTCGCCAGCCAGGAGCTATGCTCCACCTCCACCCCCCAGGCAGGGTATACGTGCTGTCGAATATGCTCAACGGTGCTAGTCTGTGCCGCCCCGGGATACAGAAGCCATGCATACACACCGCTGCCACCAATGTAGCGCCGGCCGGGAGGCGAACCCGGGACCTCGTATCGACATGCCGCGTACGTTACCCATCGGCTAAATAGGCATGGCCCGATAGGCAAGTATAGTTACGTGGCCACCTATAGCCTATACGCTACTTCCGGTCCACTTCCCTGTATACTTCCTTCACAGGTGTTACCGATGATACTAATTAAGGCTCTGTTCCATTTAGCGTGCAGTGGTTCTAATTTAAAATCAAACGTAATTTAACAAAGGAACCAAATGGTCCATTTGGATCCCTGTTGCCCTTGTGGTCCCTGAACCCGACGTTTGAAACCACATTATAATCAGATTGCATAATGCAGCTGCGCCTGAACATAGTGGTGTCGTTAGTCATGCATGGTGATAGTTTGTGTTGTGTGTGACGTCCGCGAGCTCAGCCTATATAAAGTGTGAAACAACTGGGTTATTTTTTAAGATTTCAGAAAGAGTATAAGGATAATTTTCAGAGAGTCACTTAAGTGAGTGGAAATATAGGCTGCAGAACATCTATTCTACACTCAATCCATCACAGTCCTTGTATAATAGCAGCCTTTCAGAGAAATAACTACAGCTCCCGTAAGGTATGAGGTCTCCCCGGACTCAGGTGAGCTTTACCGAGCCTCCGTATGGCTCGACGTCTCAGGTCTACCTTCATGGATACGGAAAGAGGAGCCACGATGACCTGGACTGCCAAATGCATTGCAATGGCCAGATCCCCACCGCCGCCTGTCAGACGAACAACCGCTCTCTAAACGGCCAGGAACAAGAAGACACGGACCAACCAAGATTGCTCTGTCGTCAACAGCTCACCGAGACTCAGCCAGGAGAAGTGAGGACTGATCAGACAACCTGCACCGGAAGGAAACCCCACGCCTGTAAACATTGTGACAAGAGTTTCACTCATTTGAATAGACTGGAGAGACACGAGCGTATCCACACGGGAGAAAAACCTTTCCATTGTAAACAATGTGACAACAGTTTCAGTCAGTTCAGTCACCTGGAGTCACACCTGCGTATTCACACCGGAGAAAAACCCTACCACTGTAAACAATGTGAGAAGAGATTCAGTCATTTGAGTGACCTGAAGAGACACCAGCGTATCCACACTGGAGAAAAACCCTACCATTGTAAACAGTGTAACAAGAGTTTCAGACACTTAGGTCACCTGGAGACACACCTGCGTATCCACACAGGAGAAAGACCTTACTACTGTAAACAATGTGACAAGAGTTTCAGTCACTTAAGTGGCTTGCAGACACACCTGCGTCTTCACACGGGAGAAAAACCTTTCCACTGTAAACAATGTGACAAGAGTTTCAGTCGTCTAGATGCTTTGAAAATACATCAGCGTGTCCACACTGGAGAAAAACCTTACTACTGTAAATATTGTGGCAGGAGTTTCAGCCAGATAGGTGACATGAAGAGACACCAGCGCATCCACACTGGATAAATACCTTTCCATTGTAAACATTGTGACGAGGAGTTTCAGTCAGTTAAGTCATCTTAAGTCTCACTACCGTATCCACACAGGAGAAAAAACCTTTTGACTGTAAACAATGTAACAAGAGTTTCAGTCGTCTAGACGCTCTGAAAGAACACCAACGTATCCACACTGGAGAAAAACCTTGCTACTGTAAATATTGTGACAAGAGTTTCAGTCAGTTAAGCCACCTGAAGTCACACCAGCTTACCCACACGGGAGACAAACCCTACCACTGTAAACATTGTAACAAGAGTTTCAACCAGATAGGTGACTTGAAGACACACCAGTGTATCCACACTGGAGAAAAACCCTAACAATGTAAACAATGTGACAAGAGTGTCAGTCGTTCATACATGCACAGATACCCACCCCCCTGGCGGCCGGTGGTGCAATTTATTTTTTAAAGAAAAATTTAAAAAAGTTAAATAAAAAGTGAAGTGAGTCAGACACACACCGCAGTAACCTGGCTAATAAGCCAGACTCAAATCACACTGTCGTGTGGTATTTGAGTCTGGAGATGCTGTGTATGGATCTTGTTTCCTGGGGGGCGGGTTCAAACATTTTCTCTTTGACGCAATTGGTTAGAGCTACTGTCAGTCAAAGGTCTCAAGCATTGAACGTCACTGTACCAAAGCCCGCCCATATTGCATACCGTGTCCCGATTGGCAACACCAGTTCTCTGGTGTAGGAAATGGGCGTACAATTGAGCCTCTCCAGACCGTCATTTTTTTTTTGACAACGGCTGATTCGGTCTGGCTTATTAGCCAGGCTAACACCGCAGCCCGCAGATACCAACCGCTGACCTCTGCCCGTCTTCCTACCCAATGCCTCTTTTCGAGGCATTGGGTCCCATTTTTACAGTCTTCCGTCCCCTTACCCCACCTGGAAGCGCGTCCACGCTCGCCAGCCAGGAGCTATGCTCCATCTCCACCCCCCAGGCAGGGTATACGTGCTGTCAATATGCTCAACGGTGCTAGTCTGTGCCGCCCGGGATACAGAAGCCATGCATACACCGCTGCCACCAATGTAGCGCCGGCCGGGAGGCGAACTCGGGACCTCGTATCGACATGCCGCGTACGTTACCCATCGGCTAAAGAGGCATGGCCCGATAGGCAAGTATAGTTACGCGGCCACCTATAGCCTATACTCTACTTCCGGTCCACTTCCCTATACTTCCTTCACAGGTGTTACCGATGATACTAATTAAGGCTCTGTTCCATTTAGCGTGCAGTGGTTCTAATTTAAAATCAAACGTAATTTAACTCTGAGAGTGTAACAAAGGAACCAAATGGACCTGTTAGGGTTACAGAAATGTAAAGGTCCATTTGGATCCCTGATGCCCTGGTGGTCCCTGAACCCGACGTTTGAAACCACATTATAATCAGATTGCAAACTGCAGCAGCGCCTGAACAAAGTGGTGTCGTTAGTCATGCATGGTGATGGTTTGTTGTGTGTGACGTCGGCGAGCTCTGAACTCAGCCTATATAAAGTGTGAAACAACTGTTTTTATTTTTTAAGATTTCAGAAGGAGTAAGCATATATATATTATATAGAGTCACTTAAGTGAGTGGAAATATAGGCTGCAGAACATCTACACTCAATCCATCACAGTCCTTGTATAGCAGCCTTTCAGAGAAATAACTACAGCTCCCGTAAGGTATGAGGTCTCCCCGGACTCAGGTGAGCTTTACCGAGCCTCCGTACGGCTCAACGTCTCAGGTCCACCTTCATGAATACGCAAAGAGGAGCCACGATGACCTGGACTGCCAAATGCATTGCAATGGCCAGATCCCCACCGCCGCCTGTCAGACGAACAACCGCTCTCTAAACGGCCAGAAACAAGAAGACACGGACGAACCAAGATTGCGCTGTCGTCCACAGCTCACCGAGACTCAGCCAGGAGAAGTGAAGACTGATCAGACAACCTGCACTGGAAGGAAACCCCACATCTGTAAACATTGTGACAAGAGTTTCACTCATTTGAATAGACTGGAGAGACACGAGCGTATCCACACGGGAGAAAAACCTTTCCATTGTAAACAATGTGACAACAGTTTCAGTCAGTTCAGTCACCTGGAGTCACACCTGCGTATTCACACCGGAGAAAAACCTTTCCACTGTAAACAATGTGAGAAGAGATTCAGTCATTTAAGTCATCTTAAGTCTCACCACCGTATCCACACTGGAGAAAAACCTTTCCATTGTAAACAATGTGAGAAGAGATTCAGTGATTTGAGTAGCCTGAAGAGACACCAGCGTATCCACACAGGAGAAAAACCTTTCCATTGTAAACAATGTGAGAAGAGATTCAGTCATTTAAGTCATCTTAAGTCTCACCACCGTATCCACACTGGAGAAAAACCTTTCCATTGTAAACATTGTGACAAGAGTTTCAGTCAGTTAAGTCACCTGAAGTCACACCAGCGTATCCACACAGGAGAAAGACCTTACTACTGTAAACAATGTGACAGGAGTTTCAGTCATTTAAGTCATCTTAAGTCTCACAACCATATCCACACGGGAGAAAGACCTTTTGACTGTAAACAATGTGACAAGAGTTTCAGTCAGTTATGCCACCTGAAGTTACACCAGCGTATCCACACGGGAGAAAAACCTTTCCACTGTAAACAATGTGACAAGAGTTTCAGTCGACTCAATGCTTTGAAAATACATCAGCGTGTCCACACCGGAGAAAAACCCTACCACTGTAAACAATGTGAGAAGAGATTCAGTCATTTGAATAGCCTGAAGAGTCACCATCGTATCCACACTGGATAAATACCTTTCCATTGTAAACATTGTGACAAAGAGTCAGTTAAGTCATCTTAAGTCTCACTACCGTATCCACACAGGAGAAAAAAACCTTTTGACTGTAAACAATGTAACAAGAGTTTCAGTCGTCTAGATGCTCTGAAAGAACACCAACGTATCCACACTGGAGAAAAACCTTACTACTGTAAATATTGTGACAAGAGTTTCAGTCAGTTAAGCCACCTGAAGTCACACCAGCTTACCCACACGGGAGACAAACCCTACCACTGGAAACATTGTAACAAGAGTTTCAACCAGATAGGTGACTTGAAGACACACCAGTATATCCACACTGGAGAAAAACCCTAACAATGTAAACAATGTGACAAGAGTGTCAGTCGTGCAACGTGCATACATACCCAGAGATACCCACCCCCCTGGTGGCCGGTGGTGCAATTTCTTTTTTTAAGATTTTTTTTAAAAAGTTCAATAAAAAGTGAAGTGAGTCAGACACACACCGCAGCCCGCAGGTACCAACCGCTGACCTCTGCCCGTCTTCCTACACGAGTGTGTATTCGACTTGGCAAAAATAAACATGGATATCTGTACATTCCAGAAGCGCCGTGACCTCTTCCACAACAACACAACACCAGCTACAAGAGGCGCCAGGCCGCCTGACCCCCAGTCACCCCATGCAGCCACCAGCAGCTCAACTTGTACGATTCGTCACACACGTTACCACTGTGAAATTTGTTCTCCCCATTTGACCCATTTCTCGGAGCGGTGAGCCGCAGCCGTGCCGCGCTCAGGAATCATGTGATTAGTTGATTTGACTCCCCAATCCGACCCACTGATGCTGGAGTGACAAGCGGGGGAGGCATAGGGTCCCATTTTTACAGTCTTCGGTCCGGGGATCGAACCCCCGACCTCCCAGTTTCAGGGCGGACACTCTAACCACAAGGCCACTGTCTGGTAACATGTCTGAAACAACGAGCATCGCTGCTTATACCTCAGAGTTACCGGCTCCGGGTTTCCCAAGAGAGCAGCAGCAGCCGCCGCCGGGGGAACAAGCAACCGTGTCCGGGCAGTTCGGACCCAACAACCCCTCCTATGCCCAGCCTCGTCTGTTTGTGTGTACCCCATAGCGATGATTTGATTGGCTGAGCACCCCACAGCGATGATTTGATTGGCTGAGCACCCCACAGCGATGATTTGATTCGCTGAGCAAAGTACGTATTGAGGATGATTCAGTCCCGTAATTCAGACACGCACCAATAGGAGCACAGTGACTCTGTTTGACCAGAATGGAACAGAGCCTTCATTAGTGTCATTAAAAACTCCTTTGCTGACCCTAGTGTTAGCATGCTGGTACTGCCCCAGGGGCCGCCCGTCCAGGCCCGCTCTATGGACCTCTCTATTGTCCTTCCGGGTTAAACAGGAAGGTGGGGGCCTACGGAAGTGGAACGACACAACACAACACAGCCCACAGCCTTTAGCTAGCAGTACAACTAGCTAAATGTTTTCAGCGATGCGATATAAAATCACAAATTATTTACGATCGCCGGGTGCGTGGCGGCGCACCTTGAACAGCTCTCTAACCTTTGGAGATACGGCGCTTTGAAAATCGGATTGTAATGGAGGCACAACGGAGCTGGATTTAGAAATCGCATCGCTGGTGGTGTCGGAGGAGGGCTATACTACCCAGAGCAATGCTAAACGGTAAACAAACGGTCGGCGCGTTCATATATGGATTAAACGGTTGTCTACGCTTATGAGTGTAGTTGGCATGAATAGGTCCCAATAGCCTATAGCTACGTTTATAAGCGTAGCGATGGCAAGAAAGGAATTAACACCTACTCTGTAGGTATCAGCTGTAGCCTCGGTACCCAGTCTTCCATTGTCGTCGGCGCAAAAAATGAAAGCCTGGGGAATCCCATTGGCCGCTCTGGTCTAGAACTTAGACTATATATTAATAGAGACGGCACCGGATTTCTCCTCCCATCCACTTGCATTAAGTTGCTCAAAAGTGCATGAGGCGATTTCACTCCTCCTTCCGGGTAGGAACAGAGTGCATTCTGGGATGGATTGGGCCAAATCGTGAACGTGCTGGTCGTTGACTATATCATTGCACGCGTTCACGTATGAAACGGCGTTCACGTGTCATTGCCCCAAGAACACGAACGTGCGCAATGATGATGTCAACGGACCAGCGCTGGTCCCGAGCTGCAATACCAAAGGGTTTCCTCCGGGTGCCGTCTCTATTAATATATATACTCTAAGGTCTAGAAGTGGGAGTAAACCCTTCCGGGTGGGCGTCGCTCCAAATGATGTGACGTAACGCTGCAACTAGGGAGGAGAGGAGGGGCCGGGGCTGACGGACAGATCGGTGAACCAATCAGGGCGTGTGAGAATCTCATGCGCGACCTGCCCCTCTAGACCAGAAACCTAACACATTAGCTCAGGCTAGTATCAGCAGTAACCCCTGTGAAGGAAGTAGGGAAGGGGTCCGAGTTCTTTCCAAAATGGCGTGTAGTGTGTGCATATATATATATAGAGAGCCCATTTAGTCATTATGTCAATGAATTCCTCCCCACAACCATGTGTGTGTTGTCACTGCTGTCGTATATACTGCCAGTGAGGAGCCCCCACCGGGAGGACGTAGAGCCTTCGTCCTACTCCTCCCGACCAACACTCCCCGCTCACAGGCTCCGCTCCCATGCAGCCTGTAGGAGTGTGTGCGGTATAAATCGGACTGCGCCACGGCCCTGCCAAGATACATTTCAGTCGACTAAATCAACGGTTGATTTAGTCGACTGAAATCATATGATATTTAGTCAACTTAAACTGACTTTACTATGACTAAAACTGCTGGAGTGAAACTACATAAAAAAAGAAAAAAAAGAAATTGCCTAAGTAGAAAACAAAGTAAAACAAACAATTTAGAATGCCATTTTAAAGGCATGTAGAATCCTAGATCTGTGTCGCACGCACGCACGCACGCACGCACGCACGCACGCACGCACGCACGCACGCACGCACGCACGCACGCACAGACTCCCCCCCCCCCCCCCCCCCCCCTCTCTGACAGGTATCAAAGCGATTGCTGTCTTTGATGCATTCAATGATTAGGGAGAACACTAACGAGCACAGAACAGGTTTGACACTCGTACGTCATGCACATTTCTCTTTGAAGTTCAAAGGGATCAATTAAGAGCTCCTGCAAAGCCCCCCCTGACTCCCACACACACACACACACACACACACACACACACACACACACACACACACACACACACACAGAAACGTCCCTGTAAGGGATGAACGTCAACATAAACAGTGGAACGTCAACATAAACAGTGTAATAAAACCAAAATACAGCCAGAGGGATGTATAGGAAAACACCCCAGCATTATTATATAGTGGCTGATAGAGGGCAGGGGGGGGGGAAAGGGCAAAATATACAAATATATAGGCTACATATTCTAAATTTGGGCCAGTTACCAATAGTGCCTTTAACCCATTTTGGGCGGGAACCCCTTTTGGTGTTTTACCCCCTCAGGCCGGGAACCCATTTTGGGGTTCTGTACAGTATGTACAGTATTCAAAAATGTAAATGTTTTGATACTGCTATATAAATATTTGAAGATTTTCAGAAAACTTAGGTCAGGTTTTAGAGGCGTTTTTAGAATCGGCCTCAGGCCTAAATGGGTTTTAAAGTAAGATAATAAAAAAGGGTATTTTGTCCAGACGTTGCGGTCTGCAGGTAAGACCTACATGGTGTTCTTCGTGGTGGTCATCTTCCTGGGGTCCTTCTACTTGGTCAACCTCATCCTAGCGGTGGTGGCCATGGCGTATGAGGAACAGAACCAGGCCACCATCGCTGAGGCCTGGCAGAAAGAGAAGGAGTTCCAGCTGGCCGTGGAGAGACTGAAGAAAGAACAACAGGTAGTTATACCTCCAATATGAATGCTGAACTAACAACTTACAAACTAGCTAACTAGCTAACTAGCTAATTAGCTAACAAACTAACAAACTAACAAACTAACAAACTAGCTAACTAACTAACTAATTACAACTAACGAACTAACAACCAAACTCACTCACTCACTCACTCACTCACTCACTCACTCACTCAGGCCTCATTCACACGTATCAAACACCATCAAACTTAACGTTTGGTCATTTTTTTGTTTTTTTAGGCCTCACTCACACCTATAGTTAGGTAAAGTTAGCTTAAGTTGTGGCAAATCTGCAAAAAAATGCTTACCACTAGCTTTCTTCACAGATGTGTTCATAAAGGTGTCTACTATCACAGAAAAAATTGTTCCAACCCAACTCCCCTGGGAAACTTTGTGACAGCTGCTGAAAGTTGGGGTACCATTATCAACCAGGCAAAACAATTCCAAATGACCGGAACTACTTGATATTTCACCAAAACCAGAGCAGAACTCCCACCACAGGACTCGGGCAATCAATTAATACAGTTGCAACCACTATATTAATGGCAAGTATTTCATACAACTTAAGTTAAAAAAATCTGAACTATCCCTTTAAGCTAATTCCCCCTTATTACTAAGACACACGCAAAACACACTTGTGTCCTGTGTGTCATGGCCGCCTCAAT
>NC_136801.1:41532129-41534629 GCF_951216825.1 Electrona antarctica | reverse complement strand
CCACGGGTTAGTTTTAACCTGGTTAACCCATACAGCCGCACATGTCGGGAGCCACGGGTCAGTTTTAACCCGGCAACGGGTTAGTTTTAACCTGGTTAGCCCCATACAGCAGTTGACTCCTATACTCCGTGCGCGGCTGCTATGCGCATTGCACCGTTACGGACTGTAACAGCTCCAACATTCCTCACCTGGGCTCCTGGGTCATTATTCAAATCCGCTCGTTAAAATCACATTTCAGGGTTCCATGGCCATATGGAGGTACTGCTTTGAAAAGATGCACTCTCTTAACAGTACTGTGCGTGCGTGCGTGCGTGCGTGCGTGCGTGCGTGCGTGCGTGCGTGCGTGCGTGCGTGCGTGTGTGCGCCTGCATGCCTGGCTGCGTGCGTGCGCGTGCGTGCATCACGTGTGGAGTGCATATCGTTTATGTCGGGGTGCAATACCTTGTATGTCCAACAAAGTTCATTTTTTTATACCGTCATCTTTTTTTTATTACAAAATAAATAAAAAACACAATTCATTTTCACGTTTTTATTTTCCATCATACATTTTTTTCCCAACTTTGTTACCTGAAGGTGTCGCTCAAAAGGATACAAAATAGACTGCTTGTGCATGCGTGTGTGTGTGTGTTGTGAATACTGAGTCAATGAAAAGTATTAATTAACAAGGGCTTGTGACTACATTGGATCCATTGGAACGCATGGTTCATTGTTTATTCTGAAAAGGTTTCCAACGGGACACACTGTAAAACGTTGCTAAACTGTGTTACAGGCCAGCAGACATCGCCCTGCTCGATGGCCCGCTGCCAGATACAAACAACACAGTTTCCATAAGTCGAAGGAATATTAAATAGAGCATTGAAATAATGTGAAAATGTTGCAACACCACAACCATCGTGTCAGCTCTCACTAAACTGAGCACATTGTTTGGGAAGTGATGGAGATATTTCACATTCAACAGCTGTTCCCATGCATCTATACTTTATATATATAAAATAATAATATAGATACGTGTCACGATACATGGTTGACGATACGATACATGGACGATATTGGTTCATTATGGTGATACGATATGATTCAATGATTTGAAATACAGTAACTATTTCAAATACATTGACATTATTTTAAGTAATTAAACCCCTCTTTCTTTTTTCTTAAAAAAATGCTAAATACCACGCACAAAAATGTAGTATTAATACAATCGTTTATCAATACGATTCAATACCGCTTATTTGCATTGCAAAACGATACGATACATAGTCAATGTTGCTGTTTTCATTTCGATATACTTTGATTCATGAAATTTATTGATGCAGTTACTATATCGTTACACCCGTAGTAAACACGCTTCTTTTGCCACCAGTCTTTCTGAATAAAGGCGCTAGAGTGCCATGCAGATGAGGCTGATTTTACTCTGAAAAGCCCCACCTTCCATTTACCCCCAAAACCGAAAGGCATAATCTTCCATTAGTATAAGTCACACTGTCACATCTAAACTCTCTCTAGAGGCATTTATATTCAAAAACGAGATGCTTGCTGACAGTCAGAAATGATCACAGATCACATCGGCGAGCGCCGTAGATTTAGAGTTAAGAGCCACTTCTGTCGGCCCGTAAACAAGGAAGTGAAGGGCAGTTCATGCCCTTTCTGTCTGTCTGTCTGTCTGTCTGTCTGTCTGTCTGTCTGTCTGTCTGTCCGCCCGCGTATCAATCAGACTTCAGTGCAAACGATCTATTCAATCGAACAATGACAATACATCAAATTAAGCAATTGTGTGTGTGTGTGTGTGTGTGTGTGTGTGTGTGTGTGTGTGTGTGTGTGTGTGTGTGTGTGTGTGTGTGTGCGTGTGCGTGCGTGCGTGCGTGCGTGCAGGTCCCTACGTCCTCCACGGAGCTCAGCACCATGCTGCTGGCCAGGCCGGTGTCCAGGGAGGACTTTGAGAGCAGGGACAGAGCACTGAGCGCCGCCAGCTACCTGACCGACGCCATCGAAGGTACGCGCGCGCACACACACACACACACACACACACACACACACACACACACACACACACACACACACACACACACACACACACACACACACACACACACACAAACGCTCTGTACTTGTTAGGACATTAACATTTTAGGCCGCCAAATTTATGAATGTTATTCTCTCAATTTTGGGGCATATTTAATGGTAAGCTTAGAGTCTAAAATATAGTCATGAAATCATTTCCTTTTAATAATCTCTGAAATCAATAAAACAAGTGTATATTGTGAGGACCAGGAAAATGGTCCTCACAAGAATGTCTATATGACTCTATAATGCTACTATACTTGCGGGGACATTCGGGCCTCACAAGTATGGTCGCGCACACACACACACACACACACACACACACACACACACACACACACACACACACACACACACACACACACACACACACACACACACACACACACACACACACGGCCATGCAGTCTTATGCAAAGGTTAAAATGTCATTAAGATC
>NC_136801.1:41522129-41527129 GCF_951216825.1 Electrona antarctica | reverse complement strand
CGTGTCCACCGGTGTTGCTCTCAATTTCGTCAACAAATAAAAACTAGACTAAAATGTTAGGGAGGGACTAGTGGACAAGAGATCCAGTATAAGTCATTTTACACTTGGTTGCCATTACGACGGCATCAAGGCCCGCCAAAATACATTTTAGTCGACTAAAATGGCATGACATTTAGTCGACTAAAACTAGACTAACGCTAAAACATTCCAGGTGACTAAAATGTGACTAAAACTAAATTTCATTCCAAAGACTATGACTAAATTAAAATTGAAATGTGCTGCCAAAAACAACACATTTTCATGTCAAGGACTCCTAAATTATAATGCATTTTGGACTTGGAACTCCTAGTACTGGTGTATTATAGTATTGGTGTAAGTCGGGATTGGATCAACCCCGGCTGGGTCGTCTGAGTGAGGGGTATGATGTTGTTGGTAGACCCGAAACCCCGTTGACCTCAGGATACATCACTGAGGATACGTCCCAGGTGCATCCATGCGATGTATTTTTAGTTATAAATAAAGAATGTATTTGCGATAGGGGTTAAATTGGTTAAACAGATTTTTATGCTGTATTCGCTGGGGGACCCCCCTGGAACCGCCTCAAGGACCCCTGGGGGGTCCTCAGGCCGCACTTTGAGAACCACTGATCTAGGGAGTGGACATTACTCATTTATTACCTCAGTGGTTCTCCAACATTTGGTCCTGGGACCCCCAGGGGCCATTTTGTTCTCTTTAAAAAAAAAATCAGACAGCCAGCAATTTATTAAACGCTCCCAAAAAGAGTTACGACGCTTTCACACCCAAAGTTCACTTAGAAGGTCCGGATCAGGGACCAAATGTTTAAATTGTTGCATTTAGATTTTGGTCCGTTTAGTGTTCACACAGGACGTTGTAAAGCGAACCAAATATGTAAACAAATGACACGTGGACATGTTAAGCGAACCAAATGGTGGTCATTTTACGAGGGAAAAAGAACACGAGGGGAAATCACTGTCTATAATTTGTGGGCACAACCTTCAGTCACACATGAGAGAACAGAACAGCAACATGGAACTTGAACAATGCAAACTTGCTATTGCATTATTCCTAATCATTATTTTATAAGCCAATTAAAGAGCAACAGAGGAGCAGGAGTTTGAACAATAATGTGCTTATTGCTGCATGCAATTCACCGGAGACGTAGCCTATACAAGGTATACCTCCGATAAAAAGGACATTTCTTCCATGTGTGCACCTTAACCCGATTAGAATTCTTCTGTTCTTTCTGCGCATCAAACCGGCGGGCAATTACAGTACATGTCTTATTATGGTTTAAACTGTTAGTATTGAGCTTCAAGTCAGAACAGATCCGCTGCAGCTAATTTAGTTGACCCAGTTTCACGTCTTTTGATATAGTGAAGTAATCAATTAATCATTTGGGACCACCTGTGTAGCTTATTTAACATTTTAAATGGCTTGCATGTACTCTTTCTTCCGCCGATACACTCTCTGCCTGAGGTCGAGAGCAGGCTTTTCTCTTCGCGCTGATGAGTAAGGCTGGGACCGAGGCTCCCGCAGTCTGTTTTCAAAGATTTTCCTAGAAGCTTTGTCATTGGTCCAAACCTTTTCCCGCCGGCAAATGACTAACCAATCAGGAAGTGGACAGTCAAATTCAGGGATTTTTCCTCATCTTTGGAGGCAGACTGCGGCAAAATGTAGTCTCTGTGTCACACAGACTACATTTTTGGGGGGGCGCGTTTAAACCATTGTCTGAATTCATTAAAATTCTGATATACAAGTATATACGCTTTGAAGATTTCTAGTAGCTATAAGTTTATAGCTACTAGAAATCTTCAAAGCGTTGAATAACAATACAATATAATAAGGGTAATAACAACAACAACAACAATAATAACAACAACAATCTTGGTCTTGCCTGCAGAGCTGGAGGACGCCAACAGGAAGTGCCCCCCCTGCTGGTACGCCTTCGCCATGCGCTACCTGGTGTGGGAGTGCGCCCCCTGGTGGATGGAGATTAAGGGCGTGGTGCAGGCCATGGTGATGGACCCCTTCCTGGACCTGGGCATCACCATCTGCATCGTACTCAACACCCTGTTCATGGCCATGGAGCACTACCCCATGACGCCCGAGTTCAACCACGTGCTCTCCATAGGAAACCTGGTACGTGTGTGTGCGTGTGCGTGTGCGTGTGTGTGTGTGTGTGTGTGTGCGTGTGCGTGTGCGTGTGCGTGTGCGTGTGCGTGTGTGTGTGTGTGTGTGTGTGTGTGTGTATGTGTGTGCGTGCGTGCGTGCGTGCGTGCGTGCGTGCGTGCGTGCGTGCGTGCTAGGGCATTAAGCAACTAGTCGACTAGTTTACTAGTCGACTAGTAAATCCACTAGTCGACCTTGTTGGTACTAGTTGACTAGTAAATCCACTAGTCGACCTTGTTGGTACTAGTTGACTAGTTGATAAGAAAAAGAAGAAAAAAAGTTTATTTTTTTATTTTTTATTTTTTTCCCGATTTTGTAGGCCTCAAGATCAGGTAGATTATAGTTATAGTCACCAATGTACACAGTTTTTAAATGTACAAATATGTATTTAAAAAAAACAAAACATAATAGGTGGTTAAACAACTAGTCGACTAGTAAACTAGGCAACTAGTCAACTAGTAAAAATGACTAGAAGTGAATGCCCTAGTGCGTGCGTGCGTGCGTGCATGCGTGCGTAAAATAACTGAAAAAAGTAAATTGGAAAAACGGCACAGCCCCTGCACGCATTTGAAGGACAACGTCAGTACAAAATGACATTTGAAGTTTACAATGTTATACAATGGTATTGTCCTATATACAGTAGGAAGGGGGCATGTCTGCTCAAATTAACATCACATTATCTAAATATCTTCTCTGACACACTCGAGGGCCGTGTTGACCCAGACGGTATGGAGGCAGTATGTATGCAAGGGAGTTCTCAGCCACGTGCAGTCGTGCACAGCTGCTCTGTTTGACCCCGCTGGGCCGCTGTAGTACAAACGGGAAAGTGCATAGCTGTTTGACCTGCAGGGGTCCCACTCCATAGACATATAAATGTCGACGACCTTTCCGGCTCTGGAGCGTATGTGCTCAAGGGAGGGCAAAACTTTCCCGAGATTCCTGGCGAAGCACCGCGGAAGTCTCATGAACTTGAACGCAGCATTTTGCGTTGAACTAATATGTCTCTAAATCCATGCCGTTAAACTGCATCTCCACTAGCTAAAGACTGCCGGGTTGTGCCCCGAAAATGGCTGATCTACAAGCTCTGTCTGCAGGGAGCTGATCTGAGATCTGTCTGGGTCTGTCTGGGTCAACATGGCCTCTCTAACACGCTCTGCCTCTGAGATGTAATGGAGTAGAAGTAGAAGTATAGGAAATCGGAAATACCCAAGTATACAAATACCACAAAATTGTACTTATGTACAGTACTTAAGTAAATGTACTTTCCTCCACTGGATTCCCAGCAGCAATACCTGCTGGGAAGACATTGCTCACGTCTACACATTCTACACATTGTAGCCTCTGTCACGCGTAAACACTAAACAGAGTCTGTGAATGTCCTTACAAGGTAGCTGTGTCCTGTCAGTGTCACATGTGTTTTGATCACTCTGCTCTGGGAATCTCCTCCTTTCAAGTCACCATGTGTACGTGTCTGTGCTTGTGTGTGTGTGTGTTTGTGCATGCGTGCGTGCGTGCGTGCGTGCGTGCCTGCGTGCTCGTGTGTGTGCTTTTTTGTTTCATGGAGACAGGAGTTCCTCAATGTGACACGTCTACGTGACTGATATCACACACGCACGAATGCATGCATGCATGCACACATGCACGCACACACACACACACGTCACACACACACAAGAAGGGGGGGAGGAGAGGGAGAGGAGAGGAGAGGAGAGGAGAGGAGAGGAGAGGAGAGGAGAGGAGAGGAGAGGAAAGGAGAGGAGAGGAGAGGAGAGGAAAATACCCAGGGGTCAGGGGTCAGCTAATAGGTCAGAACCCTGCAGGGAGGGGTTAAAGGTTCACCGCCTTGCAGGGGTAAACCATGCGTCACATCCACATTTCGCCAGTAGGTAGTGGCATCTTCAACGTTGGATAGCCTTAAGGCTCATACATAGTCTGGATTTTCAGTGGTTAGGTGACCACCGAACTACAACATGACGTCACGAGCCGCGGTGAAGAGCAAACCACCGCCCCATGCAGCCCTTCTCTCTGTTTTTACTCACCAGCGCTCAACGTTATTTCAGCTCTGGTGGTCAGCTCACCACCGGAGCGGTGGTCACCTCACCACCGGAAATCCAGACTATATGTATGAGCCTTTACTGGGGGCCTGGGCAATACTAGAAAATATGTCACTTCCTGCAAATCCAGGAAACATGAATGTGGGAGATGTAGTCCTAAGTAATTAACATGTAGTCCAAAACTGGAGTCAGTGAGAAAGAAGCCCATTTCTATGAGGGAGACAGAATGACTCGGGCGTAGATACGACAAAAGGCCGAACAACGTTATTCACAGAGAGGACAGATTAAATGAACGTTCTGGGGCAAACGGGAAAGACAATTCTATCTACTGGCTCCACGGCTAGACCAGATACCCGGAGGAGAGGGAAGTGATATGAAAGTCAGCGGGACAGCGTGAAAAATAAGATATCATTTGGGATGGGGGCACATGAAACTCCATTCACAAATATACCAATGCATTAAAAGTATCCATCAGACTCTATAGCAATGATTACTGTCATAATATAGAGCTATTTAACACGGTTACTGAACAAACACTCTATAGCAATGATTACTGTCACAATATCTAGAGCTATTTAACACGGTTACTGAACAAACACTCTAGCAATGATTACTGTCACAATATAGAGCTATTTAACACTGTTACTGAACACACACACTCTATAGCAATGATTACTATCACAATAAAGAGCTATTTGACACTGTTACTGAACACACTCTATAGCAATGATTACTGTCACAATATAGAGCTATTTA
>NC_136801.1:41477129-41517129 GCF_951216825.1 Electrona antarctica | reverse complement strand
GTCAGCCTGTCTGTCTGTCACCTCGATGCGTTATAGAAAGCAGGCAGCGAGCGACGGCCACAACCACGTTGTGTTCTGGAAGCAAAACCCCGATGTGAAGGGGGGGCTGGCTCTTCTTGTTGTACGTAACGTGGGTGACTGGTCTATTTGGCAGCCCGTTACCGCCACCTAGCGATATTATAGCGTTTTCATAAAGTGTGCGTTCTCGTGTAAAGGGTCAATAAAAAATGAGAACGCAACGGAACTTTGCCGTTTTATCTGGAGATGGTCGCCGTGTGAAAGAGTTTTAGTTTTAGTCGACGAAATCAACACAGAAACACTCAAGTAACAAAAATAACATCTGAGTATATCTTCCCAATTGTACTGGAGTTACTTTTTCCACCACAGGGTGTTTTTCAAGTTATGAGTCATGATGTGCGTGCGTGCGTGCGTGCGTGCGTGCGTGCGTGCGTGCGTGCGTGCGTGCGTGCGTGCGTGCGTGCGTGCGTGCGTGCGTGCGTGCGTGTGGGAGACTTGAGGCAGACCTGGGGCCATATATGATCTCCAGAGAAGGAAGCACAGAGTGTCCCAGACTGAGTCAGCAGAATGTCTTCCTCAGATGTGTGCTAATAAGACCAGCAGACAGATACAACCCGCACCCCCCCCCCCCCCCCCCCCCCCTCCTCCTCCCTCCCTCCACCCAGAGGGAGCAAAACGGGACACTTTTTCTGTTTGGAGAAACTATGTCACCCCATGGCACTGCTTCTCAAACTGCGGGCCGAGGCCCCACCACCTCAGGGGTCCTTGAGGGGGTCCCAGGGGGTCCTAATAATAAGCTATATTAACTCAAATTAAGTCAATATAGTGTCACGATCAGTTTAAACTGCTGTAACCACAATATACATTGGCATTGGGTCGTATCTCATTGTATTTTCTTATTTTACACAGATCTTGTATATGCAGGGTGTCCCTGGCACAAAATACAAATTACGTTGACCGGACAATGTTTGAGGAACGTTGACCACCTTTTG
Source organism: Electrona antarctica (assembly GCF_951216825.1). NCBI lineage: Eukaryota > Metazoa > Chordata > Actinopteri > Myctophiformes > Myctophidae > Electrona > Electrona antarctica. The sequence continues at coordinate 41,516,119 of NC_136801.1, read as the reverse complement.
GCAGTTTAGAATGTAGAGGTCACAGTGGTGGGCAGGTGGGCGGGCGCTCGGGTGGCGTGTGTTTTTGTGTGTTTGTTTTTTGTTGTTTAGTATTAGTAGTAATTGCTATTCTAGTTTTAGTGCCAGCCTTTGCACCAGAGATGCGGGGTGATTATTGTGAATATGTAAAACAGACCAATTAATGTAAAATGTTCTAGGGCACTGGTTCCCAATCAGTGAGTCACACATTGTTATGGGTACCTTTATTTTTTCGGTTTCTTACATTTTTGGTTTCAATTATTATTATAAGCCTATTTATACAAAAGAAATCATAAATCATTCCCCAAAAAAGGATCGACTCCCGATCCCGACAGCCTTTACTGCATTTCTTCCCCCCATCTCTCTCCCCATTTCCTGTCAGCCTACTGTCTGTCCCTCCATAAAATATATAAAATAAAGGCGAAAGCCACAAAAGAACATAAAAAAACTAAACAAAATTCAATATTTTTTTCCACAGTAATTTCATGAAGAAACTAAATAAAATATCAAATACATTCAATGAATTAGAAGCTTGTGTAGATCTGCTATTTTCACTAGTCTGGGTCCCGCGGGGATGCATTACATTTCTCTTTTGGGTCACGGGTTAAAAAGTTTGGGAACCAATGCACTTTTCTAGGTTATATATTCTATCTTACAAGGAACAGTCGGTGATGAGTCATGGCAGCGATGTTAGAGCAGCACTGTCATGTCCTGTTCACTTAACCTGCTCGGCACACAGAGTTCGGAAATGTGCACCGGGAATGTGCTCAGTTATCTGAGTGCACTGGGCGGTGAGTCTGGGACATCGTAGAGCGCATATAACCTATGTCTATGGAGATACAGACGCCCCAGAGCCGAAGGAGGTGTCTACCTTTCTATGTCTATATGGAGATACAGATGCCCCAGAGCCGAAGTAGGCGTCTACTGTACCTTTCTGTGTCTATGGAGATACAGACACCCCAGAGCCGAAGGAGGTGTCTACCTTTCTGTGTCTATGGAGATACAGACGCCCCAGAGCCGAAGGAGGTGTCTACCTTTCTGTGTCTATGGAGATACAGACGCCCCAGAGCCGAAGGAGGTGTCTACCTTTCTGTGTCTATGGAGATACAGACGCCCCAGAGCCGAAGGAGGCGCCTACCTTTCTATGTCCATAGAGATACAGACGCCCCAGAGCCGAAGGAGGTGTCTGTCTAACTTTCTATGTCTATGGAGATACAGACGCCCCAGAGCCGAAGGGAGCCGAAGGAGGTGTCTGTCTAACTTTCTATGTCTATAGAGATACAGACGCCCCAGAGCCGAAGGATGCGTCTACTGTACCTTTCTGTGTCTATGGAGATACAGACGGCCCAGAGCCGAAGGAGGCGTCTACCTTTCAATGTCTATAGAGATACAGACGCCCCAGAGCCGAAGGAGGCGTCTACCTTTCTATGTCTATGGAGATACAGACGGCCCAGAGCCGAAGGAGGCGTCTACCTTTCTATGTCTATGGAGATAAAGGAGCCGAAGGAGGCGTCTACCTTTCTATGTCTATAGAGATACAGACGGCCCAGAGCCGAAGGAGGCGTCTACCTTTCTATGTCTATAGAGATACAGACGCCCCAGAACCGAAGGAGGCATCTACCTTTCTATGTCTATAGAGATACAGACGCCCCAGAACCGAAGGAGGCATCTACCTTTCTATGTCTATGGAGATACAGACGCCCCAGAGCCGAAGGAGGCGCCTACCTTTCTATGTCTATGGAGATACAGACGCCCCAGAGCCGAAGGAGGCGCCTACCTTTCTATGTCTATGGAGATACAGACGCCCCAGAGCCGAAGGAGGTGTCTACCTTTCTATGTCTATGGAGATACAGACGCCCCAGAGCCGAAGGAGGCATCTACCTTTCTATGTCTATGGAGATACAGACGCCCCAGAGCCGAAGGAGGCGTCTACTGTACCTTTCTGTGTCTATAGAGATACAGACGGCCCAGAGCCCAAAGAGGCGTCTACCTTTCTATGCCTATAGAGATACAGACGCCCCAGAGCCGAAGGAGGCATCTACCTTTCTATGCCTATAGAGATACAGACGCCCCAGAGCCGAAGGAGGCGTCTACCTTTCTATGTCTATAGAGATACAGACGCCCCAGAGCCGAAGGAGGCGTCTACCTTTCTATATCTATAGAGATACAGACGGCCCAGAGCCGAAGGAGGCGCCTACCTTTCTATGTCTATAGAGATATAGACGGCCCAGAGCCGAAGGAGGCGCCTACCTTTCTATGTCTATAGAGATACAGACGCCCCAGAGCTGAAGGAGGCGTCTAACTTTCTATGTCTATAGAGATACAGACGCCCCAGAGCTGAAGGAGGCGTCTAACTTTCTATGTCTATAGAGATACAGACGCCCCAGAGCTGAAGGAGGCGTCTACTGTACCTTTCTGTGTCTATAGAGATACAGACGCCCCAGAGCCGAAGGAGGCGCCTACCTTTCTATGTCTATAGAGATACAGACGCCCTAGAGCCGAAGGAGCCGTCTGTCTACCTTTCTATGTCTATGGTAGAGCGCACAGCTGAGTGTGCATGGCTTATTTATGAACGACCAGTTAAAACCACACACCTCCCTGCAGGTGGCTGTCAGCGTTGGGTATAGGTCAAAAACATTCAAAAGAATCATGTTACGTTAGAAGATTACCTTCTGAGAAAAGTAACTCGTTATATTATTTTTTGCCATTCCATTTTTGCCATGCCATTCCATTTTGCCATTCCATGCATTCCATTCCATGCATTCCATTCCATGCATTCCATTCCATGCATTCCATTCCATGCATTCCATTCAATGCATTCCATGCATTCAATGCATTCCATTCCATGCATTCCATTCCATGCATTCCATTCAATGCATTCCATGCATTCAATGCATTCCATTCCATGCATTCCATTCCATGCATTCCATTCAATGCATTCCATGCATTCCATTCCATGCATTCCATTCCATGCATTCCATTCCATGCATTCCATTCTATTCCATTCCATGCAATGACGTTGATCTACTCCATTCCCTAATACATCCAGAAATAGTGTGAATACTTCCACCGCCTTACTAAATAATAAACTATCCATCTTCTGTCATTTTGTGTGGGTCACACCAAAGGAATATTGGGTGTGACCCACAAATATTTTATTTAGTTTCAAAATAACACAGGCTACAATATTTTGGCGGGGAAACGGTATATCGAGTGACTGCAGTTTCTTCCCGTGGTGAAATGTCCCAGTTTAACCTATTTTGGGCGGGAACCCCTTTTGGTGTTAGCATTATGTTATGCTTTAGCTATTGAAAAATAGCAGATCTACAAGCTCATAGCGAGCCACCGAGTGGCGCGCTACGAGCTTGTAGGTCTGCTATTTTTGAAAAATCGAAGAACGACTGACATAGAAACATAGCTTTTTCAGAAAACTGTCAGGATGTAGAAGACATTTTTAGAATCTGATCCCAGGTCAAAATGGGTTAAGTAAAACATGTGAGTACTTTTCCACCACTGCACCTGGTACAGCCTGGGGTTCCCAAAACGGTTACATCCCAGACAGATGTTTATTTATTTATTTTTATTTTTATTTTTTCAGTTGGCCTATTTGAGTCCCCACATGTCAGGGGTCTGTGTTTGCTTGAGCATTGGCTTATACACCTGAGGCCGTTTAAAAAATAAATTGTCCTCTAAATCTCATGCTGCTATGTCTGTGGTGCTCAAACTTTTTCACGTATAAAATGCACTTTTTGGCCAGAAAGAGATTTTTTGTTTTCACCGGAAGGAAAAATCTTGTATATGGGGTTTTCTCTTGGCAATATCGGTAGAGGGCGTGAGTGGAGTAAGTACGTATTGACTAGTAAGTATTTTTCTTCCGGTGAAAATAAATCCCATTTCTGACCCAAAAATGCATTTTATACGTGTGGTGAGGGGCTCAGAGTGCGTCCACCAAGGAAAGTAGGCTTTCCAATAACACAAGCCGCCTTTGTATTGGTGAGTAGCGAAAACGTTCTTTTCATTTTCGCTACAGGCGAGAGGCTGAATTTAGCACAAACAATATATATATCTCTATCTAATAATTTAGCGATCGCTCGCCCCCTGTCTATTTTGCTCGGTCGCTGTCTGTCTGTCCACTTCCGGGTCACCAGTGAAATACATGTTGGGACGGCTTCCGGGTCACCAGTGAAATGCATGTTGGGACAGACACAGATTAATACTGGGACACACTTTTCCACGTAACAGACTTTTCCACGTAACAGACCCACACGGGGAAAACATCTCGGACCCTGATACTATACTAGCTACTCTTGCATCAGTCGACATCACTTCTTCTTTGGGGAAGCATCGGGGGCCAACACGGGTATTGTTATGATCATCCAACAGATATAAAAGTGCACAGGAAATTGTAACTGTTGCCAAGGCAATTCCCCGTCCGGGTGGACTTAAACCCTGTTGTTGTAGACCATCTGTAAACAATTCCCCCCCTATCAGTAATGTGATCTATTACATTGCATTACCCACACTAAACATAATTTGCTGTTCATATATTCAGAACGGGTAAGGACTAGTATATATACATTTAGGTATGTGCCAAATTTGCACCCCTCCATCAGGACTGTGTGTGAGATCTCTGTAGGCTATGACTGCTCATACATAGTCTGGATTTTTGGTGGTTAGGTGACCACCGAACTACAACATGACGTCACGAGCCGCGGTGAAGAGCAAACCACCGCCACCGCACCAGCCCTTCTCTCTGTTTTTACTCACCACCGCACCAGCCCTTCTCTCTGTTTTTACTCACCACCGCTCAACGTTACTTCAGCTCCGGTGGTCAGCTCACCACCGAAAATCCAGACTATGAATAGGCATTGAGAGAGACTCTGTCTCTGTATGACTGTCTGAGAGAGACGCCATGACATGTCTCTCTCTCCCTCCATCAGGACTGTGTGTGTAAGATCTCCATGACATGTCTCTCTCTCCCTCCCTCCATCAGGACTGTGTGTGTAAGATCTCCAGGGACTGTGTCCTCCTGCATGACTGTCTCTCTCTCCCTCCCTCCATCAGGACTGTGTGTGTAAGATCTCCAGGGACTGTGTCCTCCTGTATGACTGTCTCTCTCTCTCTCCCTCCCTCCACCAGGACTGTGTGTGTAAGATCTCCAGGGACTGTGTCTCTGTATGACATGTCTCTCTCTCCCTCCCTCCCCCAGGACTGTGTGTGTAAGATCTCCAGGGACTGTGTCCTCCTGTATGACATGTCTCTCTGTCCCTCCCTCCACCAGGACTGTGTGTGTAAGATCTCCAGGGACTGTGTCCTCCCGCGGTGGCACATGAAGGACTTCTTCCACTCGTTCCTCATCGTGTTCCGGGTGCTGTGTGGCGAGTGGATCGAGACCATGTGGGACTGCATGGAGGTGGCCGGTCAGCCGCTGTGCATCCTGGTCTTCATGCTGGTCATGGTCATAGGCAACCTCGTGGTGAGTTATATACACTTTTTCATGTTTCTTTTTTAACCCAATTTAGGCCTGACGTCGAAATGAAAAAAAAATGTCTTCTAGGTCATGACAATTTTCTGAAAAACCTCTATCAGTGGTTCTCAATATTCCAAAAAGTATTGGCCACCGACCCCCATCTGAAAATATGTTGTTCCAGGGACCCCCCAGAAGCAGGCAGGGATTCAGGTTCCTGCCTCAGGATATTTTCTTCCATCTCCACTCTATTATTTGCATACTTTGCACCATCACCAGGTGATAACGAGAGGCCCCAACGCTGGGCCGCTTGGTCCCCTGGGGCCCCCAAAAATGGAGCATTATCCCAGTGGATCAGGTACTGAAGTCAGACCTGTCGCACGGACACACGCAGCCACGCAGCCATGCACGCACGCACGCACGCACGCATGCACGCAGCCACGCACGCACGCACGCACGCACGCACGCACGAACGAAATGTGACAACATGAATATTTTGAGGGATGGCAATCCATATCATTAAGGCGATCATACCTTGACCTTGTTAGAGAACCTTCTAAAAAATAGCAGATCTACATTGTCTATTGATCGTCTATCAGCTATGGCCGAAATATGTAGTGCTGAAGTCGTCAAGGCATGTTTTGTAATAATCTACGAAGCATCTAGTAACTAATGTTGTGGTTGTAGTTGTAGTAATAGTACTGACAATTTGACATAAGTAAAGTACAATTACCTCACAATTGCACTTAAAGATGGAGTGCCGTGATTTTTTTCCACCCTAAAACATGATCGTCTGGTATTATTTTTATATAAGGAGGAAGATTTTTTGTCAAAAGACTGTACAGTGTTTGTTAACACTTTAATTGCACGGGGTTATTTAATCCATTACATTATAGCGCCCATTCGATTTATAAACACGGACCCCTTTTCCGGACGGACCGGCGGAAGTTGTTGCTGTGTGTGTAGTAGCTAACAATAGCCACACCAGTCGATCGACAACAACGGGAGACAAGAATAAATCTATCGAGACTAGCGACTGGACCGCGGAGCGCCTTCTAACACAGGATATTTTTTCAGAAAAAGACGGGATGATTTAGATCGCGAGTTATGAACGTTTTAAGATTTTCGTTTTAATCAGCTAAAAAGAGGAGGGAGCTTTTCGATGACTTCTCACTCTTGCGCGTCACGAGGATTGCCCAGGAGGCGCGCCTGGGCTATAGAGCCATGCGATCCGTTCTCGTATCAATAATCTTCGTCTTTTGGAGAATACTTCGTCCTGGGCGTCGGGCGTTACTAATAGAAAGGACAAAGTACTTCGTCCTGGGCGATGGGAGTGTTAAACTTCAGTTTTTATGTGGACACGCACACCTGTTTGGACTGAATTAATTTCTATTAATTTTCTATACTGATGCTATATTAAGTTGAGATACTTAATTTGAATTTAACACAAACAATATATATATATATACACACACACACACACACATTTAGGTGTGTGCCAAATTTGCCACAGTAGGCTATTGGGGTTATTGCACAATTACACTATTTACACCTATTACACTATTACACTATTACACTAGTACACTAGTACACTTATTACACTTATTTCACTATTACACTATTACACTTATTACGCTATTACACTATTACACCATTCCACTATTCCACTTATTCCACTATTCCACTATTGCACTTATTACACTATTACACTATTACTAAATTACACTTATTCCACTATTCCACTATTCCACTATTACAGTTACAACTATATTATTGTGATGCCATAAATCTATAGTCCTAGTATAGCAGGATAGATGGGTCAAATGTGTCCCAAACAGACATCGCCAAATATCTCAGACAGAAGTGAGGTCAAATGTAATCTACTTCAATATATCTGTAGTTGAGTCATCGAGTTAGCTGGTGTGTATTTTTATTTCAGCACAGCTGCACAACTAATCTCAGATTTGGGCAGTAAGTCACACACTGGCAGCCTAGAGCCATGTGCTGTCGTCTCCACTTTCTGCTTTTTCAATTTATTTAAATGTATTCTCCAAACCACTTGATGGTGCCAAAGTGCTTCCAGTCGTACCTTGGCATGTGCCAAAACTGACCCAATAGGCATTGGCACTTTGACAGCCTTCTTTTTCTACCTCGCCTATATTTGGCCATTAACTGGCATGTGCCAAATTTGACCCAGTCGTCCAAAAGGGGTTAAGTAGGTCTATGCCTGGTTTGCCTGGTGGGTGGTGATGGGTGGTCCACGGTCCACCTGAACTGAAGCCGCACCCACAGCTGTTGTTGTTTGATAAAAGGGGAGGGGTTATAGGGTGGGGATGATAATTGTGATGTCACTATATCACAGTTTTTTTCATTGGCACGATTGACTGTCAAGGTTTCAGCCTCCAGAAAGAAACCCTAAACACAAAGGGAAGACATCATGGCACACAACAACTACACCAAGGGGTCTAATGAAGTAATGTCACCTCATAACACATGCATGAATAACTGGAAAAAAGACAAAAGTCACGGCCAATGATCCATGGGTCGGCGGTTCGAATCCCGGCTCCTCCTGTCTACATGTCGAAGTGTCCTTGGGCAAGACACTGAACCCCAAATTGCTCCCGATGTGCTGGTTGCAGTGGTTGGTACCTTGCATGGCTTCCGCTGCAATCGGTGTATGAATGTGTGTGTGAATGGGTGAATGTAATGCACAATCTATGTAAAGCGCCTTGGATAAAGGCGCTATATAAATGCACCATTTAACATTTACCATTTAGTCGACTAAAATGTATTTTGGCAGGCCTTGATGCCGTCGTAATGGCTCATTTTACACTCTACAAGCTCACAACGCTCTACAAGCTCTCTACGATCTACAAGCTCACAACACGTCGCAGCGCGACGTGCTGCCACCGAGTGGCGCGCTACGAGCTTGTAGGTCTGCTATTTTTGAAAAATCGTGAAAATATTTATTTCAGAAAACTGGAGGATTTAGAAGATTTTTTTTAAATTTCGAGGTCAGGCCTATACTGTAGTTTCCATTTAGCTTTTCGTCAGTGAAAAAAGATAGTCGACGAACATTTTTTTTCCATGTTGGTTTTTAGCCGACAAAAACAACACTGGAGTTAAATGTACTTAAATAGTGACTTTCCCACCACTGGAAGCACAGCCCTGATCCTTGTTAGCTCAATGTTGCTGTTGTCAGATCACCACTGCCGGGGCCGCGAGGACAGATTCAGGACACGTTCCGCCGCTGCTGCGTCTGATAGCGTCACATCACCGCCCTCGCAAACGCAGACCCTGTAATATTATGTCCAAAACGCTTACTTTTAAAGGATATTTTGTCGTCGTGAAGTCGTTTTTAGTCACGAGCGTCACGATTGTTCCTGTTTTTTTTCAGTTCCTAGCCTCGGTTCAGTGCATGTTTGTCACGTGCACGCCTCCAGCGGGAGCTGACGTGCACATGCACTCTCCTGGCGGTGACATGGACGGTGACGTGTGTGTGCTGTGGACTCACATTTGGTTTAATCGTCAGAGCCGCCGGTCTAATGTTGCACTGTGTGTGTGTGTGTGTGTGTGTGCCTGCGTGCGTGCGTGCGTGCGTGCGTGAGCATCCATGCTTTCACCAGCAGATAAAGTAGAGATGTGGGTGCTAACCGTGCTATCCCTTATCTGTCTCAGACACACACGCATACACGCACGCATGCACGCACGCATGCACGCACACAGCAACAGCCTCCATTAGAGACACGCGGTGTGCATGCATTTGTGTGTGTTCGTTGGTGCGTGCATGTGCGTCAGAGACACATGGTGTATTTCGGGTTGGGTTAAGGACGGCTGAATTGGCAGTTTTCTTTCGGTATGCAGTGGCGCGTCGTCACTCCTCGTTCTGCGCGTGTTCTCGCTATTTTGGGGGCCCGCCTGCTTTCTTGCGCGTGTGTGTGCAGTGTGCACGTGCGTGTGTGTGCGCGTGTGTGTAAGTGTGTGTGTGTGTGTGTGTGTGTGCCAAATCCATAGACCTTTTTTTTTAACATCACTCCATATAAGAACTGCGTCCATTAATAAACAATTGAGTCTGGGTTACTCCTATGGTTATGAAGCACCAACCGACGGTGACAAATGTACTAATTTATCCAAAGAGTATAGGAAAATATAAGGCCACCTACAAATCGATTACCACTGTCTCCCGACCCACGGCACAAGCGATGTATACGTCATCCGCATCACGTTGTGCTGCACTGGATGTCAAACTAAGTAATAACACAAAAGGACGCCGAGTCTAATTCTGAATCATGAATGTGATGTTCTTCACAGATTGTGTTGCCTTCCAGGCTAGTGTTTGTCCAGGTTTTATTTTCTGAAGTATTTGTGTGCCTATTAAGCGACCCTATAGGTTACAGTGACCCCAAGCCTGCTTGATTGTACCTGATTGAATGTCACCTGTGCGTAAGCTGCAATTGAGGGGTAATCAGTACAATGAGTCTCCATGTGTGTGAGGGAGAGCAGGCAGAAACATGTTTGCTGTGAAGAGAGAGGTTTATAGCTGTGCTGTTTGACACTACAGAAGAAGCATTGTTTGTAAGTTTAGTGTTTATGTTCTTTTTATGCAAATAATGTAACACGTATTTGGATTTGGACAGGATTGTTTTTGGTGATTTTGGTTTGATTATTTAAATGCCAATATTGTTTAACCTCTTTTTGATGACAGTTTGGTAGGCTATTGTAATGGTCTGTACTCTGTATAATATAATTAATGTATGTGACTCTTAACAGTCTATTGCAGGGGTCTGCAACCTTTTCGACATGAAGTGCTGTGTCTTTATTTTCTTGATAGTCGGCGTGCCATATCGACATTACGTTTAATTATGACACCACATCCAAACTATATATATTTCCATCCGATTTTGATTGTTCATACACACATAGCAACCTTTATTTTTTCTCTTCTTCTTTAGAAACATTTTCTTTCACATCAGCATGTATGCTTTTTAGACTCAATTATTATGTTTACCACTGTCTCAATGAATGTGAGTCTAAATGAATGTAGAATTATGTGCAGGATGTAATTTGCATACAGATGTGAGTGGACTTAATGTAACTGTAAACCTTTTTGTATATACATTTAAAAGAAAAAGCATCTCTCACACTTGTGCCAGTGTGCCAGTGATCACCCTCTGCTGTGCCAATGTTGGCACCCGTGCCTAAGGTTGCCTAGCCCTGGTCTATTGTATTTTGTACATTTTACTGTGCTACGGTTTCAAGAGCAAGACGCCTCATTCCTGACGTCTGTCTCTTTTTGTATGGAGTTTGGCTGGGCTGCCTATTATTGTCGTTACAACACCTTAGTGAGGGCAGTACACAGACTATAACTATCAACTATAACTACTATAATTATCCTAAATTATACAGAACCTGAGTCCTACTTGACAGAATGGCTGGAGTGGAGTGCTTATATGACGTGATGTGGTATATAATGTACAGTGTTGTGTTGTTATATAATGTACAGTGTTGTGTTGTTAGTATATAATGTACAGTGTTGTGTTGTTATATAATGTACAGTGTTGTATTGTTGGTATATAATGTACAGTGTTGTGTTGTTAGTATATAATGTACAGTGTTGTGTTGTTATATAATGTACAGTGTTGTGTTGTTGGTATATAATGTACAGTGTTGTGTTGTTGGTATATAATGTACAGTGTTGTGTTGTTGTTGGTATAATGTACAGTGTTGTATTGTTGGTGGTATAATGTACAGTGTTGTATTGTTATATAATGTGCAGTGTTGTATTGTTGGTGGTATAATGTACAGTGTTGTGTTGTTGGTATATAATGTACAGTGTTGTGTTGTTGTTGGTATAATGTACAGTGTTGTATTGTTGGTGGTATAATGTACAGTGTTGTATTGTTATATAATGTGCAGTGTTGTATTGTTGGTGGTATAATGTACAGTGTTGTGTTGTTGGTATATAATGTACAGTGTTGTGTTGTTGTTGGTATATAATGTACAGTGTTGTATTGTTATATAATGTACAGTGTTGTATTGTTGGTGGTATAATGTACAGTGTTGTATTGTTATATAATGTACAGTGTTGTATTGTTGGTATATAATGTACAGTGTTGTGTTGTTGGTATATAATGTACAGTGTTGTGTTGTTGGTATAATGTACAGTGTTGTATTGTTGGTGGTATAATGTACAGTGTTGTATTGTTGGTGGTATAATGTACAGTGTTGTGTTGTTGGTATATAATGTACATGTGTTGTGTTGGTGGTATAATGTACAGTGTTGTGTTGTTGGTATATAATGTACATGTGTTGTGTTGGTGGTATAATGTACAGTGTTGTGTTGGTGGTATAATGTACAGTGTTGTGTTGTTGGTATATAATGTACAGTGTTGTGTTGTTGGTATATAATGTACAGTGTTGTGTTGGTGGTATAATGTACAGTGTTGTGTTGGTGGTATAATGTACAGTGTTGTGTTGTTGGTATATAATGTAGATGTGTTGTGTTTCCTGGAACACCTGGAGGTAAACAGATGGAGCTGAACTCGATGTTTTCATCTGCGATGACAAATGAACACTACATGAACACACACACACACGGACACGCACACGCACACATATACACACACACACACACACACACCTGCACGCTCACAGAGGCATGCATCCGTGCACACTTACGAGCACACATAGGACGTGCACACATACACAAGCACACTTAGGTGTACACACGCAAATGCACAACACAGTAACACGCATGCATGCACGCACGCGCGCGTAGGATTTCCTGTCCTCATTCTCTCATACTCATTCCATGGCCCCCTTTCTGTGTCTCTCTCTATCTCTCTCTCTTTCTCTCTCTCTCTCTTTCTCTCTCTCTCTCTCTCTCTCTGTCTCTCTCTGTCTCTCTCTCTCTGTCTCTCTCTCTCTCTCTCTCTCTCTATCTCTCTCTGTCTCTGTCTCTGTCTCTGTCTCTGTCTCTCTCTCTCTCTCTCTCTCTCTCTCTCTCTCGTGTTAAGTCTGCACTCTATTTTTCTCTCTGTCTTCTTTCTACATTTCTCCTCTAGATTTCCAGGTTACCTTGTGGTGTGTGTGTGTGTGTGTGTGTGTGTGTGTGTGTGTGTGTGTGTGTGTGTGTGTGTGTGTGTGTGTGTGTGTGTGTGTGTGTGTGTGTGTGTGTGTGTGTGTGTGTGTGTGTGTGTGTGTGTGTGTGTGTGTGTGTGTGTTTCCACACGTGATTTTCTTGACCAGGCGGGTGTTCCTCTGGCCTAACTAAATGGTTCACTTTACTTAAATTAGCCTGCCGGGGGCTCGGGTGGGACGCGCGTGCACACACACACACACACACACACACACACACACACACACACACACACACACACACACACACACACACACACACACACACACACACACACACACACACACACACACACAGGCCCACAAGTTATAGCTTTCAAGCCAATAGACCAAGAGACAGCCTGATAGACAGACAGACAGACAGACAGGTAGTCATGGTAACATACTTTGTTGTTCCACTATTGGCTTATTGACTATGGCAGAGCACCAAGGTCATTGGCTGGTCTGTTCAGGGCATGTTGTCATGTTAGCCGATCAGCACTATTGATCCTACTGGTGGAACAGCAGGCATGACACACACATGTGCGTGCGTGCGTGCGTGCGTGCGTGCGTGCGTGCGTGCGTGCGTGCGTGCGTGCGTGCGTGCGTGCGTGCGTGCGTGCGTGCGTGCGTGCGTGTTTTGTATGTTGTACAAGTGAAAACAACTCCCTTAACTGAGCCTCTAATGAGGGCAACACATCTCATTGGTTCGTAATGATGCTTAGTGAAACATTAAGCTGTATATTATTTCATATTATTGTATACATAAATAGTTTATTGTAAACTATTTGACCTGACACTTCTGTGGTCTCTATAACATGACACCTATAGCTGTTTATGTTTAAGCATTTATTTCATATTTACATGTCGATTTCAGCTCTGACAATTATTTCAGACATGTATGCTCTAGTATGTGAAGAGTCTGCCTGTGCTATTAACTCATTTAAAAAAATTCTCCTCTGGTGAAAAGCTGGAATTTGCGCGAAGGCAGGCTCTCGGTCAAATCTGGTCACATACAGTATACTATCGAGGTCCCTGCTTCAGCTCTCTCTCTCTCAGCTAAGGTGTCCTCAGACTGAGAATAATATACCCCTGAGCGGACTGTTATTCTAGAGGGACTTCTCTTTGGAAGAGCTGACTTAACCCATTTTGGGCGGGAACCCCTGTTGGTGTTAGCATTATGTTATGCTTTAGCTATTGAAAAATCGAAGAACGACTGACAGAGAAACATAGCTTTTTTCAGAAAACGGTCAGGATTTAGAAGACATTTATAGAATCGTTCCCAGGTCAAAATGACTTAAAGCTGTGGAGGAGCTAATATGGCCACTGGACAAGCTGGTGTTGTCTTGTCAGCAGAACTCCTTTGGGCCTGTGTCGGGGGAAGACCTCTACGAGGTGCTTCTTCAGAGCCACAATAGAGGGTTTCCTCCAGTTTTTGGCAGCACATTTTGATTTTAGTTTTAGTATAGTCATAGGCCCTCATTTATCAATTGAGTGTAAAATCTGCCCCAAATTCGAGTGTAGGTTTCGTAGTACACCCACGTCGCCACGGCATTTATAAAGTGATCGCAAACAGCTGATCCTTCCTTAATTTTGTTCCAACGTTAATACATGTGACGGCTGAAATCTATCTGGCACGCCCTATGAAATCAAGCCTCGCCCTCGTTTTTGCGACATGAACAACCGCAGTACGACCTTGGAAACCATAGTTACATGACGAAAAAAGTAAATAAAAACGTTGCTGCCCGCCTCACCCCCCCTCTCATACACAGACGCACGCACGCACGCACGCACGCACGCACACGCAACTTGCAAGCAACTGTCACTGTGTGTTGTTAGTTGTATATATACAATTATTAAAGTGTTTATTCATTTAATATACAACAAGATTAGTGAACGAAAACCTGAACCTGTGATTCTGTGAGCATTAATTAAATAACATTGCTCACGTCATTGGAAAGAGTTTGGACACGCACAGCCCGTGACAAATGCTGTTTTGCAAATGCATCTCCTCCTCCGCTCTGTCTGTCTGTCGTGACCTGCATGCACGTTTATGACATTACTGTAGCCTATATTAGACTGCCTCCCTGCGCAGCCTAAACCTTATGTGGTACAGGTGGTAGCAGAGATGAAATGTTTTTATAATCGTTATGGGGGCCCGCCCGGCCGCCCGCCCCGCGGGGGAAAAAAGTTCTTATTTGTAAGACTTTTTAAACGTGTCACAGTGTTTAGATTATAAACAGAAGAGCATGTTTAAATGCCATGATTGCAGGCTAGTCCTGTCCGCCTCGGCAGGTTCTGTAGAACTGTCGCTGGGACGGCGGAAGGTTTCAACAGCAGGCTGGCATCGCTGTTGCCAGCCAGGGTGTTCTTGCTGGTGGTGTTTTCATATTGTGATCAAGTAGCCTAAGCAGAGTACAGTACTGTATGCATGCATACCTGGCAGGTGAAAACAAGCACCCAGATTAGCATTTCAATGCCTGATCTGCATGGGACCGGCAACGCGGTCCACCCCCCAACACGGACAGTGAGGAAAAAAAAGAGGTGTTAGGTGCCAGACTTGGATATAGTGGTGGTGGGCTCAGGCTGGTTGGGTTAGCCTACCTATAGATGCGGATGCGGTCCCCACTTCCATGTCATGGAAGTTAACTCTTCCAGGAGGGGGTCGGGGGGCTACTGGTATGCGCTCATCTCATGCAAAACACTGTTTAAATGCCTTAAGCATCTAACTTGCAATTTTTTTTTTAATTGAGCGATTTGAATTGGTTGCACACGTGGAAATATCCTAGCAATTTCATATGACATGCCATCACGTGTATTATTTTTATACATTTTAGGAGTGAAAACACATGTTTAGATGCCTGTGACAGCATGTCAGCAGTTCAGACAATGCTGCTCCGCTTGTGTACGACAGAAAAAAAGGTGAGGACAAAGCGTACGACAGCTCCCGACCACACGTGATTTTTGTCCTGGCGCACGGTCAAGTTCAAGGTTTTGCGGAAATGGTAAATGCCGAAAATTGCGGTAATTTCGGCGTGCACCCATATTTAGGCGTACGCACGGTTGATACATGAGGGCCATAGTCTCTTCAATATAGTTTCAGTCACATTTTAGTCACCCGGAATGTTTTAGTGTTAGTCTAGTTTCAGTCGACTAAAGCTGCAGTTGATTCAGTCGACTGAAATGTATTTTAGCGGGTTTTTAAACCTGCTGAAAATAGCCGATCTACAAGCTCACAACGCGTCGCGCTGAGCTAGTAGATCGGCTATTTTCAGCATGCAAGTGTACGTGGTGAGAGACGTGCAATCGTGCATGTATAGATAATGGGTGACATCTCGACCTTACGGGTCCATTTGGTGTCATTTTACACTCTCAAGAGTCAAGAGTTACATTATTGTTAAACATCTGCGTTACTTAATTTACGAGAAGTCTACATAATTAGAGAATGTATAAAGAATTGTTATTTTGATCAACAACAAAGACAAAATATTCTTGTTTTGGGCCTGAGAGGCTAAATCTCATCAAGTCAAACACCAAATACATTGCACTGTGTGTGTGTGTGTGTGTGTGTGTGTGTGTGTGTGTGTGTGTGTGTGTGTGTGTGTGTGTGTGTGTGTGTGTGTGTGTGTGTGTGTGTGTGTGTGTGTGTGTGTGTGTGTGTGTGTGTGTGTGTGTGTGTGTCACTGACAATGAATGGAGAATTTTGCGTCGTAGTGTCTGAACAGATGGACAGATACCGTAGTGTCTATTTTACATCATGATTTCATGTATGATGATAACAGCGCCAATCACTTCACACAGGTGTGATTTATTTTTCACGTAGGAAAAGAAAATGGGATTTTCACTTGAGTCGTGACCCATACAAAATGGCCGGTGACCCACAAATGGGTCCCGAACCACTGTTTAGGAAGCAGTGACTTAGAGCCAATGTTGTTTTTGGCAGCAAATTTCTATTTTAGTCTCGTCATAGTCTTTAATGAAACTTTATTTAGTTTTAGTCACGTTTTTTAGTCACCTGGAACGTTTAAGTGTTAGTCTAGTTTTGGTCGACGAAATCTCATGAGATTTTAGTCGACTAAATCTAAAGTTGATTTAGTCGACTAAAATGTGTTTTGGCGGGCCTTGATGCCGTCGTAATGACTGATTTTACACTTGCTGAAAATAGCCGATCTACAAGCCCACAACGTGTCGCGCTATTTTCAGCATTCAAACCAAGTGTAAAATGTCTTCTACTGGATGTCTTGTCCACTAGTCCCTTCCTAACATTTCAGTCTAGTTTTTATTCATTGACGAAATTGTCAATGTATTTAGTCCTATTTTTGTCATCATAGTTTTAATTTTGTTTCCATGTGGTTCAAAGTCGACGAACATTTTTCGTCATAGTTTTAGTCGACGAAAACAACGCTGCTTAGAGCCTGGGTCACTCAGGCCAGCTGTGTCTTTGGTTCAACTGGGTGTGTTTTAAAGCTATACTTTATGACAAACAATTGACTTGACCCGACTGATGTAACAACCACTGATATTGACTGACCTATAGGCTCAGCTTTGCGTGCGTGCGTGCGTGCGTGCGTGCGTCCGTGCGTGCGTGCGTGCGTGTCATTGTGTATTTGCATAATGTTACCGCGTGTCTGTGTATTTCAGTCCGTGCCTTAAGGCTGTTGTAGTTTTACGCAAGTATTTGTACAAAGTATTTGCGCGTCGTGGTGACGACAGGGATGGGCAATATGAATTTTGGGCAATGCGTATTTTTCTGGCCTATGTTGATATGCGATATAATTATGTTAATATGATCTCATTCTGTATTAAAAATAAGAATATGAATTTTAAATTTGATTTTATATGTAGGCTACATTTATTGTTCAAATGAGGTGAAAAATACATATCCAATTTTTCTTTTACAGGCCCAATATTTCTACAATTGCTATAAATTGCTACACCTGTGATATGCAGTCATTTTGGGCACACAATAATTTGTAGGGTGAATTTAGGTCCACATCCCACGCATGCTTTACTTTACGTCACACTATTTATTTATTTATTTATTTATTTATTTATTTATTTATTTATTTATTTATTTATTTATTTATTTATTTATTTATTTATTTATTTATTTATTTATTTATTTATTTATTTATTTATTTATTTACCACTCCTCTCGAGTCTTCACTTCCTGTATATGTTAATGTTAAACAGTACAAACGTGTCACGATTATATCGCGTCAGGCTTTTATTTCGGTCATTAATTAATTCATGTTTATTCGTGCCTGAAAACTCGACCTAGTTTCTCAAAAATAAGATTACTTCATCATCTTGTTACAATGACACACTGCATGCATCAGTCTAACACATAACGCACGCACGCACGCACGCACGCACGCACGCACGCACGCACGCACGCACGCAACTAGGGTGACCACATCCAAACTGTTCATGTATTTCAGGGACAGAAGTATAGCTTGTGTGGGACAAGTGGGATGGGGTTCGCAACGTACCTGTATGACTTATTGCTGTTTAATGTCTTGATGTGGGGCGGCTGTGGCTCAGGAGGTAGAGCAGGTCGTCCAATGATCCCTGGGTCGGCGGTTCGAATCCCGGCTCCTCCGGTCCACATGTCGAAGTGTCCTTGGGCAAGACCCTGAACCCTACATTGCCTCCAATGAGTCGGTCGGTGTGAGCTCGCCACCATTGGTGTGTGAATGTGGGAAGTGAGGACGCTGGCGTCGACTGTTCGCCGCTTCACCTCCCAATGTATGAATGAATTAACCATTGTAAAGCGCTTTGAGCACTTGGAAAAGCGCTATAAAAATGCAATTCATTATTATTATTATTATTTTATGTCATATTTGATGCATTGCTAGATGTAAACAAAGGGTTTGTTTACATCTTGCCCCAATGCATTTCCAATGGAAGTCACATGGTTTGACACAACATTTGTGTTGTACGGCTTTCGGCTGTGTTTCGACTGCCCCCCACCCCCTCATACAACAGAAATGTTGTGTCAAACCATGTGAGTCCCATTGGAAATGCATTGTGAACTTGCATCAGTCAATAAGTCTCATGCATCAGCTATACATCAATCTGTTGTGAAGGTGTGAGTCAGAAAACTAAGCTATGATGACTAAAACTAAGACTAAATGTATTGGACAATTTTGTCAACAGATAAAAACTAGACTAAAATGCTAGGAAGGCCCGGGTCTAGTGGACAAGAGATCCAGTATAAGTCATTTTACACTTGGTTGTATGGTGAAAATAGCAGATCTACGGCGCTGCGACGCATTGTGAGCTTGTAGATCGGCTATTTTCAGCAAGTGTAAAATCAGTGATTATACGACGCCATCAAGGCCCGCCAAAATAGATTTTAGTCGACTAAATCAACTGTAGATTTAGTCGACTAAAATCGTATGACATTTAGTCGACTAAAACTAAACTAACATTCCAGGTGACTAAAATGTGACTAAAACTAAATGAAAACTATATGAATATGTATTTTCTTGACGGTCACGCTCACGGAACCCCCACATCTACTTTGTGCCAAGGGGACCCCCCCCCCCCCCCAACCCCCCCCCCCCCCCCCCCCATGCAAGATTCATGTCGAAATCACTCAAGGTAAACACAATAGACCTCTAATTATACCCAACATGATGTAATCCCTCCCCGTGTAGAGTGAATGTGTAATCCTAACCCTTTAATTGCTCGTGTGTGTGCGTGTGCGTGCGTGCGTGCGTGCGTGCGTGCGTGCGTGCGTGCGTGCGTGCGTGCGTGCGTGCGTGCGTGCGTGAGTGTGTGTGTGTGTGTGTGTGTGTGGATAGACACAGTAATTAGGGGACAGGCACAGGAAGCTGCTACTTGATCTACCTGACCTAGACACCTTGTCTCACCCGCGTGCACACACACACACACACACACAACACACACACACACACACACACACACACACACACACACACACACACACACACACACACACACACACACACAGGAACATGCGGTTTAAGGAGAGGCTAATCTAATCTGTCTAAGAGCAGAGCTCCGAATTATTCAGCAGTTTGTCGAACAGTGTCTCATGCATTATTCATCGTGTGTGTGTGCGTGTGTGCGTGTGTGTGTGTGTGTGTGTGTGTGTGTGCGCGCGTGCGTGCGCACGCTGAACAGTGCCTCAGACATTATTAATATCAGAATCATCAACCCAGTGAAACACTGTGATGTCATCATCTGATGTCATGATGTAACACAGTAGTAGTAATGAATTGGCAGATCTACATGCTCGCAATACGATCCATTGAAAGCTTGAAGACATTTTCACACGAATGTTCCCCTTTTACAGTGGTGCAAAGAAACTAATATGGCTACTTTTACTCAACTGTGTTTGTGTTTGTTTTGGTTTGAGTCAATGAGGACCATATTTAGAATTATCCAATCTTCTTCTTGTTCACTTTTGGCGTTACATCATGGCAAGGTAACTACACAACCCAAACCTCTACGGAAGTGGTCTTGCACTTTAAGTAGCTACAATTTTGAGGTACTATTACTTTACTTAAGTATGTCCATTTTTCAATAGCCTTTTACTCCACTACATCTCGAAGGCAAACATTGTACTTTTTTTTACTCCACTACAAAAACTGTAGTTGAGAAAGAAAACTACAGTCTCTCTCCCCATGCAGGTGTTGAACCTCTTGTTAATGAACATCTGTCTCCCCATGCAGGTGTTGAACCTCTTCCTGGCGCTGCTCCTCAGCAGCTTCAGTTCGGACAACCTGTCGGCTCCGGACGACGACGGAGAGATGAACAACCTGCACATCGCCATCAACCGCATCAAAGTGGGCGTGGCCCAGGGCCGCGCAAAGGTATACCTGTCTGTCTGTCTGTCTGTCTGTCTGTCTGTCTGTCTGTCTGTCTGTCTGTCTGTCTGTCTGTCTGTCTGTCTGTCTGTCTGTCTGTCTGTCTGTCTGTCTGTCTGTCTGTCTGTGTGTGTGTGAGTGAGTGAGTGAGTGAGTGATCTGGCCTAGTCCACCGGAGGACGTCAACATTTTCTTTTAATTTTTTTTATATAATTTTTATCCCACGATTTTGTAACCCATTTTTCGAGGGAGGGGATGGGGGCGGGGCGCATGCTCAGATCGGTGGACCAATAGGATACAGTGCCATGATCCCCCCCCCCCCCCCTCTAGACCAGGGGTTCTCAACGTTTTTGGCTGGGGACCCCCGGAAATGCTTTGGCCATAATAATAATAATAATTTTATTTATAAGGCACTTTATATTCGTCAGAATCTCAAAGTGCTAAATGTCTCTGCAAACTGAATGTCTCTGCAACTGAATGTTCCAGCCAGCCATTCAGTTGCAAAAAAAAAAAAAATATTAGGTTTTTTGAAAATAATTTGGCGATCCCCCAAAATAATGTGGCGGGTTGAGAACCCTCTGCTTTAGACCATAAATCACGGTGGCTGGACCATGAGGCTATATAGGGCAACACGACCGTAACTAAACGGATTAGCCATGCACCGTTACACTGAAAACGGTGACCAATCCAATTCTTGCAGCTTATTAAATATACTTGTTGCGTGTGCGACTGTGCATGTGTGACTGTGTGTGTCTGTGCGCGTGCGTGTGTGTGTTCGTGTGCGTGTGCGTGCAGGTGGTGGAGTACTTCAATGGGAAGTTGAAACGTCGCAGACAGAGGCGCAACGAAGCCAAAGCCGTGAAACTGAAACGGGTCAGCAGCGTGAAGCCCCCCGAGGCCAACGGCGTCGTTATAGGTAGGTAACACTTAACCCCTGTTGACCTGAGATCAGATTCTAAAAATGTCTGTTTGAAAATGACAGTTTTCTGAAAAAGCTATGTTTCTATGTCAGTGGTTCTTCGATTTTTCAAAAATAGCAGACCTACAAGCTCGTAGCGCGCCACTTGGTGGCGCGCTATGAGCTTGTAGATCTGCTATTTTTCATTTTTAAACATAATGCTATAACACCAAAAGGGGTTCCCGCCCAAAATGGGTTAAACACACCCTTCGCGGGGTTGATTCCGTCGACACAAATGCCATTCGGGCGGGACTACTATTATATATTGGCATCTGCTCATTTAGAAATGACGTGGGGGAGACGTCTGTGAGAGCATGGTCAGAATCACGTGCGCGGTATAGCCCAATGGTTCCCAAACCTTTTCATGTCAAGGACCCCCAAATTGACACTAATTAGCCCTGCGGACCCCTATTTGAAGAGATATGCCAGGGACCCCAATAAAATAAGATTTTTATGTCTCTAGCAGTGATTTTCAACCCGTTTAATTTCAAGGACCCCCAGTTTGACATGCATTAGTTGAACCCCCACTTAATGGCATTTCTATCTCTGGGACCCCAATGTATATTGTAAAATCAATGCTATTTTAACTCTGAGAGTGTACAAATGGAACCAAATGGACCCGTCAGGGTTAATTTGGTTCCATTTGTACACTCTCTGAGTTACAGACCCATAAGGGGTCCCCCCTGGAACTCCCTCAAGTACCCCTGGGGGTCCCCGGACCCCACTTTGGGAACCACTGGTATAGCCTATAAACACAAAGATTTTTAATCGACAGGAACATTTCCAGAGTGGTGCACTGGTATAAGAACTCAATTCTACCCCAAATTACTGAGATGTCGATTCGCACGGGATTATACTGTCATCATAGGACGTCCGTGTCTGAAATATGGTGGGTAATTTGGCCTGTAATTAGCCCTTCGCTAAGTCCCTCCCCAACCCGTCCTTCATCCAAAAGGCACCTTAGCAGCGAGGAGACAGGGGCAAGCTGTCCTTCTCTCCCATTGAGATGCATGTTAAATGATGGGATTTCTCCATAATCGGGTTTGTATCAGAGTTAGATTTAGGGATGCGTTGTGAGCTTAGAGATTGAAAGCCTGCACATTTGCAGCTTCTCTGTGTGTGTGTGTGTGTGTGTGTGTGTGTGTGTGTGTGTGTGTGTGTGTGTGTGTGTGTGTGTGTGTGTGTGTGTGTGTGTGTGTGTGTGTGTGTGTGTGTGTGTGTGTGTGTGTGTCTGTTCGTGCGCGGCGGTGCGTGCATGCAGCTTTAATACAAACCTGTTTGTGTGTGTATGTGTTCGTGCGCGGCTGTGCGTGCATGCATCAGCTTTAATACAAACCTGTGTGTGTGTGCGCGCGTGTGTCAGGGCGCCATGTGGAGACGTTCGTGGTGACCCCCGATGACAGCTTCCTGTCCAACCCCTCACTGACCATCAACGTTCCCATCGCCGTGGGCGAGTCCGACGTGGAGTTCCCCACCGAGGATGACGATGACGAAGAGCAGGGCGACACCTCCGACGACGACGAGCGAGGGGACGCCACACACACCGAGACCGAGGGGGTAGGTAGGACGGGAGAGGAGAGGAGAGGAGAGGAGAGGAGAGGAGAGGAGAGGAGAGGAGAGGAGAGGAGAGGAGAGGAGAGGAGAGGTCTAAAAAAAACAATTCCCGCCAGCATTAATTAATCACTCGATAGCGTATTGCAGGGCAGGTCGCGTGCACGCATCGCCTGGGTGTCGGCAGACTGCTGGGCGAGCGCTGGCGCTGGGGCATGGGGGGTCAGATCAACATATGGAATGAATTCTGTACTGGCCATATATGGAGCATGTTTTGAGTGTACAGGGTTTGATGAGGTCAGATCAACATATGGAATGTCAGAACAGCTCCTATATGGAGTTCTAAGGGTTGGAGGTTTGATGTCAGATGTAGAGTTGCTGGCCGGCTCCATATATGCAAATCTAGGTGAAGATCCAGTCTACTCCATGTATGGCTATCCATGTATGGCTATCCAGGGTCTGATGAGGTCAGTGTCGTGATCTTCATATATGGAGACGGCCATATATGGTGGCGTGACATGTCACAGGGCGTGACGTGACACGGCGAAAATGCAGGTTCTCATAGTAAACTAGTAAAAAAAAGGAATAGCCTATATAAACATTCACTTTGCAGATGTTACAAGAATGAAACCATCGTGATAATTTAGTGCATGTTTAACCCGGCAGTTTTGGCTGTAGAGGGCACAAAAAGTTATTATGTTATGCTTTAGCTATTGAAAAATAGCAGATCTACAAGCTTGTAGCGCGCCACCGAGTGGCGCGCTACGAGCTTGTAGATCTGCTATTTTTGAAAAATCGGTTAAAACCCTGTTGAGTGTGTTCCAGTGTTGATCTCGCCGACGAAAACCACGAGGAAATATGTTAGTCGACTACCTCCTTTCCCTGACGATAACGAAATGAAAACGAAATGGCTAAACTAAAAACTAAGATTAAATGTATTTAATTTCGTCAACAAATACAAACTAGATGTTAACACTTTAATCGCTCAGGGTTATTTAATCCATTACATTACAGTGCCCATTCGATTTATAAACACGGACCCCTTTTCCGGACGGACCGGAAGTTGTGTTTGTAGCAGCTAACAGTAGCCACACCACTCTAGAGTTGATCGACAACAACGGGAGACAAGAATAAATCTATCGCGACTAGCGACTGGACCATGGAGCGCCGTCTAACACAGGATCTTTTTTCATAATTAGACGGGATGATTTAGATCGCGAGTTATGAACGTTTTAAGATTTTCGTTTTCATCAGCTAAACAGGGGAGGGAATTTTTGGATTGCCCAACAGGCACTCCTGGGCTATGGAGCCATGCGATCCGTTCTCATATCAATAAACTTCGTCTTTTGGACAAGACTTCGTCCTGGGCGTCGGGCGTTACTAATAGAAAGGACAAAGAACTTCGTCCTGGGCGATGGGAGTGTTATGGAGGGATGGAAGAGATCCAGTAGCACTAAAAGACAAGTCAGTTCATGTTTGGTTGCGCTGGGGTTTTGCGCTCTGAAAATAGTAGATCTACAAGCTCAGCTTGTAGCTAAAATCTCCATTATGATGCCATCAATCAAGGCCTGCCAAAATCAACTGTAGATTTAGTCGACGATATATTCTTATCATATTTAGTCGAACACCTTTCAGATGACTAAAATATGACTACAGGTAAATACAAAATATATTCCAAAGACTACATGACATCAAAGTGAAGTGTGCATCTGTGTCTTATTTTTTTTTACTACGATGTACTGTACAATATCTAGGTCAGTTACAATGTAATCTCTCCGGACAGATTCTTGCTCTGCTGAGAGCAGAATCTGTCAGTGCTACTGCCTTAAACAATGTAATGTTGTTGTTCATATTAAGAACCTTATAATGTAATGGAGTACCAATGTCCTCACATCACATGGTCCATCCCCTCGGTCACAGTACCAATGTCCTGACATCACATGGTCCATCCCCTGGGTCACATGGTCCATCCCCTGGGTCACATGGTCCATCCCCTGGGTCACAGTACCAACGTCCTGACATCACATGGTCCATCCCCTGGGTCACATGGTCCATCCCCTGGGTCACATGGTCCATCCCCTGGGTCACATGGTCCATCCCCTGGGTCACAGTACCAACGTCCTGACATCACATGGTCCATCCCCTGGGTCACATGGTCCATCCCCTAGTACCAATGTCCTGACATCACATGGTCCATCCCCTGGGTCACATGGTCCATCCCCTGGGTCACATGGTCCATCCCCTGGGTCACATGGTCCATCCCCTGGGTCACATGGTCCATCCCCTGGGTCACAGTACCAATGTCCTGACCTCACATGGTCCATCCCCACCAGCCCCAGGCCTATCAGTGGTTTTACACAGTGGTGGTGATCTGTGTAGTCTACAGGCCTATCAGTGGTTTTACACAGTGGTGGTGATCTGTGTAGTCTACAGGCCTATCAGTGGTTTTACACAGTGGTGGTGATCTGTGTAGTCTATAGGCCTATCAGTGGTTTTACACAGTGGTGGTGATCTGTGTAGTCTACAGGCCTATCAGTGGTTTTACACAGTGGTGGTGATCTGTGTAGTCTACAGGCCTATCAGTGGTTTTACACAGTGGTGGTGATCTGTGTAGTCTATAGGCCTATCAGTGGTTTTATACAGTGGTGGTGATCTGTGTAGTCTATAGGCCTATCAGTGGTTTTCGATACGTTTCATTTCAAGGTCCATTATTTATAGGGATGTAGCCTGTTAATTTCGATTTGATAGCGAGCACCTTATCGATCAGGCTTATCAAGCCGGGTTCTTATCGAGCCCAACTATCGAGCATTTTCTATTATATTGTGGAAAGGCGAGAGACAATAAATGCAGATTGATTGATTCATGTCTTGATCGCCTCTTGTCTTGATTGTTTAAACATGACGTCATGGGCCGCTAATATGCTCGATGACAGGCTTGATAAGCCCAAAGCTTATACTCGATAAGCTTGTTATCGGGGTTTTTTCGGGTATTGGTTATCGAGCTCCATCCCAAATTATTTATGAACCATGCACGGACCACCATTTGATGAGAATTTGCCTCTCAGACCCAAAACCTAGAATAGTTTGTTGACGTTTAACGATATTTTCTCCACAATTCCATGCCGTATCGATAGGAGATATAACAGGTTGATCAACATAACACCAGGGCTCCACCGGGCGCGTCAGCGTCGCGTCTCCGTCACCGTCAGGGAATGTTCCCTTTTTAATCAATGAAGGGTGGCTCCACTGCCCGCGTTGCGTTGACGGAGACGCGACGCGTGCATTCAAATTGAACCGGTGCGTTTTTTGACGCACGCGACGGAGACGCAACACGTCCGGTGGAGCCCTGGCGTTACACTTCTCCTACATTGTCTCATCGTGTAGACCTGTAGATGTTTAACCCATTTTGGGCGGGAACCCCTTTTGGTGTTAGCATTATGTTATGCTTTAGCTATTGAAAAATAGCAGATCTACAAGCGCCACCGAGTGGCGCGCTACGAGCTTGTAGGTCTGCTATTTTTGAAAAATCGAAGAACCACTGACATAGAAACATAGCTTTTTCAGAAAACTGTCAGGATGTAGAAGACATTTTTAGAATCTGATCTAATGTCAAAATGGGTTAACAATATTTGAACTCTTGACAGTGTAAAATGAAACCACACGAAACCACGTGTAAAATGAAACCACGTGAAACCACAAACCATATGATGTATCTTTCTTACAGGGCTCTGTGGATTAATTTACCCAATTCCTTTGTTTGAAGTTGCTGTTGAAATGAATAGGAGATCAAGCAGGCACATATCCTTCTTTCCATTTATTGGTCAGCAATCAGTTAATGCAGGTTACAAGCATTCGTTCCATTGTTAGAGCATATTGTCCCAGGCAGAGTGCCTGGGACAACGGGGCGCCACCCCGTTGTCAACTTGTCATAGCACCCGTTTTAACTGTCTGTCTGTGTCCCACACGGAGATCTCTGTATCTGCCTGTGTCTGAAGAGGGCAAACTGTGGAATGGTTAAGTAATCATTCAATTGTCAGGTGTGGGGATGCCATGGCAATCAATTGGCTGAGGCAGAGGCTGGACATTGCACAGGTGAGGGCACTTGGCCTCGTTAGGCCCACTGGCAGAGCCTGACCAGAGCCTTTTGTGGTGGTTCTGGACAACCGTGGGGTCCGACCGACTCGATACCGGGCACTGCACTCCCTGCGGGGTTGTGGAACGCGTGTGTCGAATGTGAAGTCGGTGGGGCGAACGGTTCTCGACTTATACGTGCATTACACACACGCAAACTCGCACACACGCATGCAGTCAGAGACGTGGCGCATTTATTTAGTAGGACAGTGGTTCTTACTGCAAGTCAGTATTCCTGCCCAGGGTTGGTGGTGGTGGTGGTGGTGGTGGGTGGGTGGAGGCCAGGGGGGGGCCATTCCGTCATCATCCTGCTATGCTCGTGGCTGCGGGGCCACTCTTTTCGCTGACGTTGTCATTTTGTTGACACGGCGTTTGTCGCACCAGAGGGGGCGGAGCCTAAAGGATCTGGGGGGGGGGGGGGGGGGGGGGGGGGGTCACGTTTCATGAGACATAATCATATGGCCGGCGGAGCTCGCCGTTCCCACGAGCTAAACACATTGAGTAGAGTAGAGAGCGGAATATAATCGCCATCGTACACCGTGCTTATTTGCTCTTGTATCTTTGACATTGTTCTGTCGGCGTGCAGCCTGCAGGCTTTGTCAGGGCGGCTATAGAGAAGGATAATTAATGTGGATGACGTTGATATGATTTTAATTTATGACAACGTATCGCTGTCTATCGGGCTGCCGTCTGTGAGCAGTGATACTATAGCTTTAATAATAATAATCTCTCTCTCTCTCTCTCTCTCTCTCTCCCTCTCTCTCTCTCTCTCTCTTTGTCTGGTTTTCAAGCTATAAACAGAGCTGTGTACACTGCACATTGCAACTTAGAGGGAAGGGAAGACTATCTTACAAAACTATAAAAAAACTCTCTCTCTCTCTCTCTCTCTGTAGCCTACAGACAGTTACTTTGTAAATGGATGGCACAATTCACGCAACTATTCATACAATGAGCGCACGCACGCACGCGCGCGCGCACGCACGCACGCACGCACGCACGCACGCACGCACACACACGCGTGTGTCGTCTCCTCAGTATGGAGGTTGAATGCCTGAGGCAATGCATTATGGTCCAACGGAATGTGTGTGTGTGAGTGCGTGCGTGGGTGTGTGCGTGTCATGCGCACATGTTGTGTGCTGTCTGCTGGTATTCATAATTGTAGCTGTCGGTCAGAAACCTCGCATCTCCATGTATGGACGTTTTATGTTTTGGACACATGAGGTTTGTCCAAATTACTCGTAGACCTGATCTGCTATTTTCAAATATCCCCCTGGGGTTACTATCAGAATTCCCATAGAGAATTCTTTCTTTCTTTCTTTCTTTCCTTCTTTCTTTCTTTCTTTCTTTCTTTCTTTCTTTCTTTGTTTTGTTTATTTTGTATTCTTTATTTACCCAGGGAAGTAGCTGAGCACAGGTGCTCATTTTCAGCAACACCCTGCACATAGAAACACACAGACAGACACACACACACACGCACATTAAAACCTGGGAGCTGACCAGTACAACCACAGTCTTATACTGTTGGCCACTAAGCAGCTCCAGGGGGAGCAGTTGGGGGCTCAGTGCCTTGCTCAAGGGCACTTCAGCGGTGTTGGGTGAGTGATGACAATTACTTCACCACCCAGATTTTTCCTGCCCGTCCGGGGAATCGAACCGTCAACCTTTCGGCAACAAGGGCAGTCCTCTAACTCCTCTAACCCTTAGGCCACCGCTGCCCCTCTTTGTGTTTTTTCATTTGCCAGATTTATTTTGCCCCTTGTTCTCCTGTTGCCACCATTGCCTTCATTAT
This sequence comes from Electrona antarctica, assembly GCF_951216825.1. Taxonomy (NCBI): domain Eukaryota; kingdom Metazoa; phylum Chordata; class Actinopteri; order Myctophiformes; family Myctophidae; genus Electrona; species Electrona antarctica. The sequence continues at coordinate 41,487,252 of NC_136801.1, read as the reverse complement.
GTTTTTACTCACCTTTAGATTATTCATCTTCTCTAAGATCGCACATTCGTTGCTTTCGTTTAAAAAAAACTCTGTGTTCAGTAGGTATAGAGCCCATTACAGTTGTCATGGAAATTGGAACAAAACAAGGAAGCGAAATATGAGGAAGTGGAAATAGTATGTGGGAGCTTGCTTGGAGGAGATTTTTGCTACCAAGAGTCTAGGACGCGTGGGGTGTTTTAGGGAAGGGAGAAGAGTCTACGGCATGTGGAGCGTTGTCCAGGGTGTTTTAGGGATGGGCGAAGAGTCTAGGACGTGTGGAGCGTTGTCCAAGGTGTTTTGGGGAAAGGAGAAGAGTCTAGGGCGTGTGGAGTGTTATCAAGGGTGTTTTGGGGAAGGGAGAAGAGTCTAGGGCGTGTGGAGCGTTGTCCAGGGTGTTTTGGGGAAGGGAGAAGAGTCTAGGGCGTGTGGAGCGTTGTCCTGTCAAGGGTGTTTTAGGGAAGGGAGAAGAGTCTAGGGCGTGTGGAGCGTTGTCCAGGGTGTTTTAGGGAAGGGAGAAGAGTCTAGGGTGTGTGGAGCGTTGTCCAGGGAGTTTTGGGGAAGGGAGAAGAGTAGGACGTGTGCAGCATTGACCATGGTGTTTTTGAGAAGGGAAGGGAGAAGGGTCTAGGGCGTGTGGAGCGTTGTCCTGGGTGTTTTGGGGAAGGGAGAAGAGTAGGACGTGTGCAGCATTGACCATGGTGTTTTTGAGAAGGGAAGGGAGAAGGGTCTAGGGCGTGTGGAGCGTTGTCCAGGGTGTTTTGGGGAAAGGAGAAGAGTCTAGTACGTGTGGAGCATTGTCCAAGGTGTTTTGGGGAAGGGAGAAGAGTCTACGGCATGTGAAGCGTTGTCCAGGGTGTTTTAGGGATGGGCGAAGAGTCTAGGACGTGTGGAGCGTTGTCCAGGGTGTTTTGGGGAAAGGAGAAGAGTCTAGGGCGTGTGGAGTGTTATCCAGGGTGTTTTGGGGAAGGGAGAAGAGTAGGCAAGGTGTGCAGCATTGACCATTGTGTTTTTGAGAAGGGAAGGGAGAAGAGTCTAGGGCGTGTGGAGCGTTGTCCAGGATGTTTTGGGGAAGGGAGAAGATCGAGTCTAGGGCGTGGGCAGCGTTGACCATGGTGTTTTTGAGAAGGGAAGGGAAGGGCAAGCGTCCTTGCTCCGTGTGTGTGAGGTAAAGGGCATATAGGGGTGAATCATTCCCGGAAGGTATATGGTGGTTCCATACCCTTAATTACCCTGTAGGTCATCCCCAGTGTTTCGAGGAGGCTGTACTGTGGTATCTACTGATAAATGCTGATGGTGTATTTAATATGCCTAGCGTATATATGCATAGGAGGCCTTAGCTATGTTTCACCAGTTTCAATTGAAACGGGCCTCCACCCTCAGGGGGGCCTCTGAGCTCCAACTGACCGTCAGGCGTCAGTCAACCCCCGCCACCCTTGGCCCTCTCTCTCTCGCTGCCTTATACTCTCTCCCACGATGTCAAAGTTACACTTATTTCCTGTTAATAACCAGGATGAGGAGGTGTTGTTGCTGTGTAATTGTCGAGAGTAATGGCTGTGTGCGATATTGAACAGTCAAAACTATTTGTATCAATACACCTGCAGAATAATTATGTCATAGATATGGAGGCCTCATATTTGGTCTTGAAACGGGCCTCCAGATTGCTAAGGCCGCCCCTGTATATATGCTATAGCATAAAACTACTGACGGCCAAGCTACATCAGGCTTTTCTCGCGCGTTTACCCTAAACGCGCGGCCCGTGCGTGCGTTTTTTTAAATAGGACTGGGCCTAAATTAAACGCACGCGCGGGAGAAAACGCGCAAGAAACGCGCGAGAAAAGCCTGGTGTAGCTTGGCAGTGAATCATTTTCTGTCTTGCTCTTTCTCCACACATACCTGCACATATACTAATGGAAATAACAGATATACAAGCTCACAAGGCCTCTCACTAGCCATGTAACGATTCACTCAACTCACGATACAATTCGAATCACGATATCCAGGTTCACGCTAGATTTTTAATACAATTATTATACATTATATATTATACATTTTCACAACTTTTTAAAGAAGCATACCGTATTTCTTAATTTATAAACCGGGGCTTTTATTTGTCTCAACCGATTTTGATACCGGGCTTTTATTGGAAGGAGGCAGCTATAAGAAGGAGGCCTATATTTCTACTTTTATTCATAATGAATAAAACCACATTTTGTGTCCGTTTTCACCCAGTAAAATGTACTCAGCAAATTTAGAGAGAGAGAGAGAGAGAGAGAGAGAGAGAGAGAGCGCGCGCCATGTTGCAAATCCTTTACGGGTGAAGAAGCAGCGACTCTACTCCGAGTCTCTCTTGCGTGACTGCACTTCTCACCCATCTCTTAAGGGAGATGCATTTCGGGCCGCTTGTATTCGCGATCTTATTCTTGCGGTCATGACCCACACTCACACTAGGTGAGACGATTGCTCGGTAGACAGAGAGCGTATGTTCCCTCCTGGCTCAACTCTCTTTTCGTCACAACAGTGCGGTACAGGTTAGAAATAAGCCATGAGCTTTGCTGCCTGCATGTCTCTCTGTAACTCTGTAAACAAACAAACAATCTGCCATGTGCGTGCACGCGTCACACATGTAGCAGAGCCGTTCTTGATTGGTTCAAAAACACACAGCTTTCCGTTTCAGAGTGAAACTACAACATACAATGCTCCAAATAAGCCTTTGCACCCCGTCTTTAAAATACATAATTGTTTTTGCCATTTGCGACGTGTGAGCAAAGTTGCATGACTTTTCAATTTGCGCAAAGAATTATAGTCGCGATTTCAATGGGGGCTTCGCACTACTGTGCTGTGCTCAGGCCCTAATAATAATATTAATACATTATGTTTTTTGTTTTTTTTAAATCGATTTATAGTTTGAATCGTTTGAATTATATTGTGATTTATTTATTTTTTAATCGATTTATAGTTTGAATCGTTTGAATTATATTGTGAATCGATATATCACAATTTGCGTGATTGTCCTTCGGAAATTGTATTTTATGTTTATTAAAGAGACAAGTCAAAGAGTCAATGAACACACTCGCGCTCTGTGTGTGTGTGTGTGTGTGTGTGTGTGTGTGTGTGTGTGTGTGTGTGTGTGTGTGTGTGTGTGTGTGTGTGTGTGTGTGTGTGTGTGTGTGTGTGTGTGTGTGTGTGTGTGTGTGTGTGTGTGTGTGTGAACACCTGTGCTGATACAGCACGGTAGCACCTTCTCACCTCTCCTCTTTAATCATGTTATGCACCTGCTCTCTCTCTCTCTCTGTCTCTCTCTCTCTCTCTCTCTCTCTCTCTCTCTCTCTCTCTCTCTCTCTCTGTCTCTGTCTCTCTCTCTCTCTCTCTCTCCCTCTCCGTCTCCGTCTCTGTCTCTGTCTCTGTCTCTGTCTCTGTCTCTGTCTCTCTCTCTCTCTCTCTCTCTCTCCGTCTCTGTCTCTGTCTCTGTCTCTGTCTCTGTCTCTGTCTCTCTCTCTCTGTCTCTCTCTCTCTCTCTCTGTCTCTCTCTGTCTCTCTCTGTCTCTCTCTCTGTCTGTCTCTCTCTCTCTCTCTCTGTCTCTCTCTCTGTCTCTAGGTGCGTTTCCATAAAGCCTTTTTTTTGCGCATTAAGGTTCTTTAGCAAAATCTCCTGGATGGAAACACCTCAAAATGCTCATAAGTCTGCATTTTTCGCAAAAACACTTTTTTGCTTGAAGGTGGCGGTTTTTGGGGCTATATCGAAAAATTGAAATGCGCAAATGGGGTATGGAAACACTTGCGGAGAAGATTTCTAATTAGAAAACATTGAACTCACATTATATCGCTTTTGAACAGTTGGAAAAGAAAAAAACACACGCGATGGTGAGTAACTTAGTGGACTTGTGGAGTGATCGAACGGGAGGGTGGGTGGGATGTGGATACATAAATTATTACATTTACACACTCGAGTCTCGAAGCCTCTGTCTGCAGGCTGAGGCTCTTTTGCTCTCCCCGGTGAGGGCGTTCGCCGTTGATCATGAAGTTATATCGGTGATATTTCTCCTAAACAGCTTGGAACGAAACGGACGAGAGGAGACCTAGTATAGTCAACAACAGAAGCGACATCAACACGGCCAAAATGGAAATGTACTGTCAAGTCGCAGGGCAGGGGTCCCGATCGTCCCTGTACTTTGAAAACGAAACTATACCAGCCCCTGTCTAGAGTCAAAAACACACGCCTATTTATTTAACAGCCTGTTTGAAAGACAGCCTGTCCCAGTGGCCCATCTGGACACAACGGTGTGTGTGTGTGACATGATAAAATAATCGTGTAAGATAAGATTATCCTGTAGTGTGTGATGCAGAGGCTATCAGATTTCAGACATCAAATGGTAAAATAAATGTCAGATAATATGCGCCTTTCTGCACGTCTCTCTTCTCTTGACTGGCAAAATAGCGCCATCTACTGCTTATTTATTATCTCCAAAGAAGCCATTTTATCAGTGGATGGAAAAAAGAAAAATACGCTTTTCTTTTTTCGAATTACTTACTTATTCCCTTCCTATTTTCGAAATGTTTTGATGGAAATCCACCTACTGTCTCTCTCTCTCTGTCTGTCTCTCTCTGTCTGTCTCTCTCTCTCTGTCTCTCTCTGTCTCTCTCTCTGTCTCTGTCTCTCTCTGTCTCTGTCTCTGTCTCTCTCTCTCTCTCTCTCTCTCTCTCTCTCTCTCTCTCTCTCTCTCTCTCTCTCTCTCTGTCTCTCTCTGTCTCTCTGTCTCTCTCTGTCTCTGTCTCTGTCTCTCTGTCTCTCTCTCTCTATCTGTCTCTGTCTCCTGTCTCTCTCTCTCTCTGTCTGTCTCTGTCTCTGTCTTTGTCTCTGTCTCTCTGTCTCTGTCTCTGTCTCTGTCTCTCTGAATGTGTGCATAAACAGAGATGTTACGAGCCTTACACAATACACAATACACAATACCAGTGCAATGCATAATAGGCCTCACTCACACCTAATACACACTTGTCCTGTGTCTTCTGTGTGTCATGGCCGCCTCAATGCATTTCCAATGGGAGTCACGTGGTTTGATGACTATATTAATCTATGGAACCAAAGTCAAACTATAAATGCACTCTGGGAGCTCACCATCAGAAAAAAAAATCACACCCGTGTGAACTGAGTGGTGTAATATAGCCTGTCTGACGTAATGAAATCATGTCCCGGGTGAACAGGGTGAACATAGCAACCATGCTAATTTTTTCTGCACTAACAAAGCCAGTTGTAGGAGTGGTTTACACCACTCAAAAAGAAAGAAAAAAAAGAAAGAAAAAAAAAAACAGCGCCCACGTTATCTTTTGGATTCATCCAGTCAGGTGAGAGGCGCTGTGAGCTTGTTGTGTTTGATATCCCGCGGGTTAGATTTTAAAATGATAAATACATAGAGAAAGAGAAGGCCAGCCAGTTGTTCATATGAAACACAAAGCTGAAACGTAAACCATTGTGGTATACACTGCTTCGAGAGGCTTCAATATGGAAAGTGAAGTATGCATTATAATTAGGGCCGTCCCGGTCCGATCTCCTCGTGATCGGAAATCGGGGGGGGCGATCGCGTCTTTTTGAGTGGTGCAAACCACTCCAACAACCAGCTTTGTCTGTATCTGTGTATGTGTGTACCTGTACGTAGGGCCACGTACAGATGAGCACGGTTGCTATGGTTAGTGTGTGACGTCACTGCACCACTCAGTTCACACGGGTGTGATTTTTCTTATATGACTGGAATTGGATCGGGAGCAAAAAAACATGATCGGGACATCCCTCGTATCAATATTATATTCTAATGAAATTTGACTGAATATTGTCTGTGATTTAGCCAAAAAAACATGATCGGGACATCCCTAATAATAATAATAATATACAGAACATAAAACATAAAAGACAGACAGAACTACAGCTTGAACAAATGGCTGTTGTTGTGCTAGCTAGTGGAAATCAAAGGGTCTTGTATTTGTTGTATTTTTTGCTAATCATAGAGTAATAATAATAATAATAATAATAATAATAATAATCTTTATTTATATGACACCTTTCATACAGGGTTGCAGTTCAAAGTGACCTTTGCTAGAGTGACCTTTGCTATTGTTATGAATGTGTGTTAAATAGGTTAAAGTGTGTGTGTGTGACTGTGCGTGGCTGTGTGTGTGTGTGTGTGTGTGTGTGTGTGTGTGTGTGTGTGTGTGTGTGTGTGTGTGTGTGTGTGTGTGTGTGTGTGTGTGTGTGTGTGTGTGTGTGTGTGTGCGTGCGTGCGTGCGTGTGTGTGTGTGTGCGTGCGTGCACGTGCGTGCATGTGCGCGCGTGTGTGTGCGCGCATTCACCTCATTACCTGGTAACTGAAGCTGAAGAATTCTTCTCAAAAGAGCCAATTGAATAGCCCCCCCCCCCCCCCCCTCCTCTCTCTCTCTCTCTCTCTCTCTCAGTGGCATGTAGGTGTCTCTCTCTCTGTGTTATGCAGTTATGTCATTCCTTGGCCCTTCACAGAAACTATTCCATCCATCTCCTCATCATCTGTCCACTCATTAACACTCCAACACTATGTGTTGGAGTGTGCGCGTGTGTGTGTGTGTGTGTGTGTGTGTGTGTGTGTGTGTGTGTGTGTGTGCGTGCGTGCGTGTGCGGATGAGAAAATAATTCTGAGAACGTTGCTCCCCTTTCTCTGGTCCCCTCGACAGACAGACAGACACTGTGTGTGTGTGCGTGCGCGCTTGCGTGCGTGCGTGCGTGCGTGCGTGCGTGCGTGCGTGCGTGCGTGTATGTGTGTCCAAAGGAACAAGGCGATCACAGATTGATTTTAACAAGTCTGACATTTGGTCGTGTATAATAGGACAGTAGTCTTGGTCTCAATCTCCCTATAGTCACTGGGAATCTGTGTGCAAAGCCTGTACCTTTCAGTACATGTATTGTACAAATGCAATATATAAAGTGTTGACCCTTTACCTACGGATGTTGACTGGACATTATAGGAACCTGCATTCACCGTATCAATCCATTCAACACACACTATAGATCGGTGCCCGGCTGTAGAGCACTGAGTCGGTACAACGATGCGATATACCCGTTGTACCCGTGTCAGAGTACCCGTTCCACCAATCTGTCCGCGTCTCCTTTAATGCCCATATATGGAGGTTTCTGTGTCTGTCTCTCTGTCCTTTATTCCTCATGGAGTTCTGTGTCAGGCATACCCAAATCAGAGACATCTAATATAGTTAGAGGGGGCGGAAACCGAGCGCTCGAGCGCTGTTCATGCCTGAACTGAGACAAGCCGGAGTTAAGAGATGCTAATAAGAGCTATTTTAAGCATGTGAGCAACATGACAACTTGATTTAAAGTATTGTACAGTAACAACTAAAGTCTCTTTAATGTTTATGTTCTACTATTACTACAAAACAATCTAAAATAAAGGGATTTAAAATCATTAAAGCTGGGCTGTTGCCTGAGTCCAATGCATTTCTGCAAAAAAGTCATGATTTGTCAACTCGGCTGTTGGCTTTGTCCGGGGGGGGTCAGAGCTTCGCGCCAGTTCAGTTTATTATCCTTCTTTATACTCTATGCATGCACCCTGTCTCCATTTGACCAAACACATGTGAAGGAAGTAACCATAGACATATATAAAGGCTAGATGGCTCAAGGCGGAGTGTCTGACACAGTTCATCCCGGCGGCCATCTTGCTGAGGGGCTACAAAAATACTCATAACTCGCTCAAATCTTGACGGATTTACAAACGGGTTGGTTTATTACAGACGTTATCAACATGGCTATAATTCAGGACGCTTATCTGCTTAATGTTATTTTTTAATGCACGTCATATAAAAGCATATAACTATGCGGACGTCTCTGACGTTTATAACAAACCAAACCATTTGAAAAAATGGTAAATGGTAAATGGTGCATTTATATAGCGCCTTTATCCAAGGCGCTTTACATAGATTGTGCATTACATTCACCCATTCATACACCGATTGCGGCGGAAGCCATGCAAGGTAACAACCAGCACATCGGCAGCAATTTGGGGTTCAGTGTCTTGCCCAAGGACACTTCGACATGTAGACAGGAGGAGCCGGGATACGAACCGCCGACCCATGGATCATTGGACGACCTGTGTATCAGTGTATATCAAAGATTGTCAATATTAACATGATGGATTTGTATAATGAAGCCCGTCATTTCACTGTCAGAGCCCCGAGCCAAAAGGTACCGATTCCATACGGGACCGGTAGTGACTACTCTCACCTATGTTCATGAAGTGTGGGTCATGACCGAAAGAATAAGGTCGCGAATACAAGCGGCCAAAATGAGTTTTCTTCGACGGGTGACTGGCATCTTCCTTAGAGATCTAGGGTGAGAAGTTCAGTCACGCGAGAGAGACTCGGAGTAGAGTCGCTGCTTCTTTGCCTGGAAAGGAGCCAGCTTATGTGGTTCGGGCATTTGGTTAGGATGCCTCTCGGGCGACTCCCTATAGGGAGGTCCTCGAGGCACGTCTCACTGGAGGAGACCCCGGGGGAGACCAAGGCGCAGTTGGAAGAAACACATTGACTCACTGGCCTTGGAACGCCTCGGGATCCCCCCAGGAGGAAGTCACTAATGTTGCTCGGGAGAGGGGATGTCTGCAGCTCTCTGGTGGAGCTGTTGCCCCCGCGACCCAAATAAAGAAACCTTGAACCTTGAACCTTGACCCGAATACAGATAAGAGGTTGAAGATGGATGGATGGACCGGGAGTGACTTATTGAGAATGGACCGTGTTCGGGTCAGTCCTCAGGCATTTCGGGGGCGATCGGGCTTACCCGATGACCTCGACTGCACAGCAATGGCACAAATCAAACGCTGAGTGAAGAATCAGCAACGTTAATAACAGACCTAGCTTGTGATGGAGTGAAAGACGTTGATTTGTGTGTGGGAAGCTAATGTGCTGCAATCAACACGTCCAAACAGCAGGAGCTTGCATCTCTAAAAATGTCTCTAAAACAGTGATGTTTACTGTATTCATGAGCACAGAAACACGCACGCACGCACGCACGCACGCACGCACGCACACGCACGCGCACACACACGCACACACCTTAAAGGGCCATGAAACCCTATTATGCTGATTGTGTGAATTGCTTTCCGCTTGCCGGTGAAAAACTACAGCAGGGTAAAAACATGGCAGGCTGCATAGCAACGACCTTATAATATACAGTGATGTAAGCAACACAGCTGCATACGAGTGACCTTATAGTACACATTAAGCAACGCAGCTGCACGCATGCATATGGCTGACCGTATCGGGTGATGTAAGGCTTTACATTGTAAAGCAACACGCAGAGGAATAATGGTTGTGTTGTGGATTTTTGTCGATCAATGCGGTCTATCGTGCTTACTATCTCACGCACTCGTTATTGAATTGATTAGCTGCAGCTGTGTTGCTTACTGGTCTGCCATATGTTGTTAATCTGCCGTAGTTTTTTTTAACCAGGACAAACAAACAATCTGCAAAATCAGCCTGGGGGTTTCATGCCCCTTCAAATGTAAAGTGATATGTTTTTATTTATGTATTTATTTTTGAGTGGTGCAACCACTCCAACGAACAGCAATGTCCGTGTTCAACTATGTGAGTTTGTGTGTGACTACTTTGTGTGTGACTATGTGTGTGACCAGTACCAATGAGTACCAAAAGTGGCGCTGTTGTGCCAGAAACGGAGAGAGAGAGATATTGCTGCATGTTGCCTCAATGCCTGCTAATGAGAGAGAGAGAGAGAGAGAGAGAGAGGGGGGGGGGGGGGGATTTGCACCACTCAGTTCACACGGGTGTGATTTTATCTATGAATGCACCACGTCTCTCTCTGTATGTACTGTATGTATGTCTGTGTGTGTGTGTAATCCACGTAACTCGAGAACCCCCGCCGACTTCAAAATTCGACACACTCGTTCCACACCTTACACCACAGGGGGTGCAGTGCCCGGTGTCGAGTCGGTCGGACACACGGTTGTCCAGAACCTGCCCGGTTTCTGGACCGGGCCCCTGCCCAGCGTTCATATATGGAGCTGGCCTGTTCTGACCTCACAACACTCCATATTTGGGCATGCCCGACACAGAACTCCAC
>NC_136801.1:41414993-41476929 GCF_951216825.1 Electrona antarctica | reverse complement strand
GTTTCCAGGGAGCAGACATGCACCCAAGGGGCCAGTGAGGCTCTCCAACGTTGAAGCACTGGGCCCTAGTGGTAACAGGAGGGACTGCAGGCGGACCTGTGGAAGTATGACGAGGAAGCTGGGCTTTAACGTTGAGCGCGTTTGCACTTCCGCATTTTGGGCACCAAATTTTGGTGCCCAAATCGAAAAAAGGCGGAAGTAGACGGTCCTTCCGGGTGCTTCAAAACGCCACTGAGCAACTTCCACTGACATGAAGAGCGGGGGGGGGGGGGGGGGGGGGGGGGGGGGGGCAGAGCTTCGCGCCAGTTCAGTTTCTATCCTTCTTTATACTCTATGCATGCACCCTGTCTCCATTTGACCAAACACATGTGAAGGAAGTAACCATAGACATATATAAAGGCTAGATGGCTCAAGGCGGAGTGTCTGACACAGTTCATCCCGGCGGCCATCTTGCTGAGGGGCTACAAAAATACTCATAACTCGCTCAAATCTTGACGGATTTACAAACGGGTTGGTTTATTACAGACGTTATCAACATGGCTATAATTCAGGACGCTTATCTGCTTAATGTTATTTTTTAATGAACGTCATATAAAAGCATATAACTATGCGGACGTCTCTGACGTTTATAACAAACCAAACCATTTGAAAAAATGGTAAATGGTAAATGGTGCATTTATATAGTGCCTTTATCCAAGGCGCTTTACATAGATTGTGCATTACATTCACCCATTCATACACCGATTGCGGCGGAAGCCATGCAAGGTAACAACCAGCACATCGGCAGCAATTTGGGGTTCAGTGTCTTGCCCAAGGACACTTCGACATGTAGACAGGAGGAGCCGGGATTCGAACCGCCGACCCATGGATCATTGGACGACCTGTGTATCAGTGTATATCAAAGATTGACCGAAAGAATAAGGTCGCGAATACAAGCGTCCGAAATTCGTTTTTTTCGACGGGTGACTGGCATCTCCCTTAGAGATATACATGTAGGGTGAGAAGAGACGCGAGAGAGACTCGGAGTAGAGTCGCTGCTTCTTTGCCTGGAAAGGAGCCAGCTTATGTGGTTCGGGCATTTGGTTAGGATGCCTCTCGAGGACCTCCCTATAGGGAGGTCCTCGAGGCACGTCTCACTGGGAGGAGACCCCGGGGCAGACCAAGGCGCAGTTGGAAGAAACACATTGACTCACTGGCCTTGGAACGCCTCGGGATCCCCCCAGGAGGAAGTCACTAATGTTACTCGGGAGAGGGGATGTCTGCAGCTCTCTGGTGGAGCTGTTGCCCCCGCGACCCAAATAAAGAAACCTTGAACCTTGAACCTTGACCCGAATACAGATAAGAGGTTGAAGATGGATGGATGGACCGGGAGTGACTTATTGAGAATGGACCGTGTTCGGGTCAGTCCTCATGCATTTCGGGGGGGATCGGGCTTACCCGATGACCTCGACTGCACAGCAATGGCACAAATCAAACGCTGAGTGAAGAATCAGCAACGTTAATAACAGCCCTAGCTTGTGATGGAGTGAAATAAGTTGATTTGTGTGTGGGAAGCTAATGTGCTGCAATCAACACGTCCAAACAGCAGGAGCTTGCATCTCTAAAAATGTCTCTAAAAACAGTGATGTTTACTGTATTCATGAGCACAGAAACACGCATGCACGCACGCACGCATGCACGCACGCACGCACGCACGCACGCGCGCACACACGCACACACCTTAAAGGGCCATGAAACCCTATTATGCTGATTGTGTGAATTGCTTTCCGCTTGCCGGTGAAAAACTACAGCAGGGTAAAAACATGGCAGGCTGCATAGCAACGACCTTATAATATACAGTGATGTAAGCAACACAGCTGCATACGAGTGACCTTATAGTACACATTAAGCAACGCAGCTGCACGCATGCATAAGGCTGACCGTATCGGGTGATGTAAGGCTTTACATTGTAAAGCAACACGCAGAGGAATAATGGTCGTGTTGTGGATTTTTGTCGATCAATGTGGTCTATCGCGCTTACTATCTCACGCACTCGTTATTGAATTGATTAGCTGCAGCTGTGTTGCTTACTGGTCAGCCATATGTTGTTAATCTGCCGTAGTTTTTTTTAACCAGGACAAACAAACAATCTGCAAAATCAGCCTGGGGGTTTCATGCCCCTTCAAATGTAAAGTGATATGTTTTTATTTATGTATTCATTTTTGAGTGGTGCAACCACTCCAACGAACAGCAATGTCCGTGTTCAACTATGTGAGTTTGTGTGTGACTACTTTGTGTGTGACTATGTGTGTGACCAGTACCAATGAGTACCAAAAGTGGCGCTGTTGTGCCAGAAACGGAGAGAGAGAGATATTGCTGCATGTTGCCTGCTAATGAGAGAGAGAGAGAGAGAGAGAGAGAGAGAGAGAGAAAGAGGGGGGGGGGGGGGGGGATTTGCACCACTCAGTTCACACGGGTGTGATTTTATCTATGAATGCACCACGTCTCTCTCTGTATGTACTGTATGTATGTCTGTGTGTGTGTAATCCACGTAACTCGAGAACCCCCGCCGACTTCAAAATTCGACACACTCGTTCCACACCATGCACCACAGGGGGTGCAGTGCCCGGTGTCGAGTCGGTCGGACACACGGTTGTCCAGAACCTGCCCGGTTTCTGGACCGGGCCCCTGCCCAGCGTTCATATATGGAGCTGGCCTGTTCTGACCTCGCAACACTCCATATTTGGGCATGCCTGACACAGAACTCCACAAGCGGGCTGCATACTCCATATTTGGGCCATGCCTTACAAAGAACTCCATATATGGGCATATAAGGGAGACAGACATAATATCTGGGTGGGGGGCATGCATTTCCAACTTGCATCGTTCCAAGTAGGCCAGTGCCCAACGGGCACCGCTATAGAGGCCCCATGACGGGCACCGTTCTAGTTATGAAAAATGTACTATATTGTGATAGTAATATCATTGCTATAGTAGGGTACCAAAGTCCTGACGTCACTCGCTCATCCTCTGGATCACGGAAGGTTTTCTCTATGGAAAATAACATTGGGGTCATGTTATAATCGTCTCATAAAAATTGTGTCCCAACAAATTAACAAACGGTCCTAGCACTATTGTCGGGAAGGAGCAGTGGTGGAAAGTAACTAAGTACTTTTACTTAAAGGGGCATTCCACTCATTTTCAACATTTGACTATGTCATTAATATACCTTAGAGCTGTTGTGTGGAAATAATAAAAAGGTCCCCCCGATTCTGTGTTTCCTAGAACTAGAGGTCTGAAAAAAATCATTAACATGGTGAAACACATCTTGATGATGTCATCAAGATGCGTTTCACCAAAATTTGTACTTTTACTCCACTACAATTATTTGAAAACTTTAGTTACTAGTTACTTTGGCGATTTTAATTTTGATTAGAAAACATACATTAACCACTTCAACGCTATACATTTCGGCCATTTGAAAATAGCCGATCTACAAGCTCACAATGCGTCGCAACGCACTTCTAAATACTTCTAAATTGCAGTATTGGTACTTTTACTTAAGTAAAACAATTGAGTACTTTTTCCACCACTGGGAAGGAGGCTCTGTATCCTTCCAGTCTGGCGGAAATGTCGTTAATTCCGCGGCGGTCATTAGTGTCAGTCGATGCTTATGAGTCAATGTTTTGAACACGGTTAGTCTACTTGCCAGCCCATAGAACCCCATTGTGAACCCGGACATTTTGAGTACCCTAAAGTTTTATGTTATGTTGAGTATGGGTCCCCAGCATTTAGAAACTGCCGGATGCCAACTTGCATATGTTGGGCAATTTTCATAATTAGCATAATAAGCATTAGTTTTGCACGAAAAACACTCATTCGGCTAAAAACTGGCTATGGCCAGATTTAGCCCAAGGAGTGTTTTTTGTGCAAAACTTATGCTTGGAATAGATTTAGAATCATTGAAAACCCCCTAGTTTGACCTCATTCTGGTTCACATTCTGGCAAGTATAGACTATGTTGCAGAACAATGTCAAATTAGATCATAATTGAAGCATAAAAGTTTTTTGTAGCTGGGCTCTGATAACAAAAATGAGTAGTAGCTAATACGAGGGGTCTTCCACAGGGGGTCCGGGACCAGTTTTGGCCCTACTCTTGCACCCATTTCTGTGATTTTCTAACTATTTTTGATTAATATTAGAAATGTTGTGTATGTTTTTATGTGTCTTTATTGTACTTTGATGGTTTATTAGTATTCTCAGTATTATTTATAACATTTTGTGTTACACAGTTATAGTGTTGTAGTCGAGTCCACCTAAAGCGAGTCCAAGTAAAGACCAAGTCTGAGGGGGGGGGGGCTGATAGAGACCGAGTGTACTCCAAAAATGTACTTAAGTACAGTACTTGTGTACTATGTCCACCACTGCAAGCTTGAATAATTTGACCAGTCTGATAATTATCATCGGTCACTTGAAATACCTATCACAGTCTGTTACAGTCACAGTAAGGGTTCGGATAAATTGAGAATCTTATGAACACTCAGGTAGAACATAGGATCACACTTGTTGATTGCCTGCAAATGTAGTCTTTCTTCCTGCTCCTGCTGATGAAACATGGAGTCTGCTCCACATCATCACAGTGTGATGCCCAATTTACTTTCATTAGTCATCTCCTGAACCCATAGCTAGTTCCCTCTGTCTTAGTGAAGGTGTAAGAGCAGACATCTCAATTGGAAATTGTTCAAACTAACCTGCCGAGAGCAGACGTCGACAGAAAGAAAGAACCACCATGCTTTCTCAAGAAGTGTGATCTTCTGAGGTGGGAATGTTCACAGGTTTCTCAATTAATTTGAACAATGTACAGTATGTGACTGACAGGCTCCTGAGGTGACTTTATCTTGGACACAATATAGTTTTCAATAGTGGTTTTAAACCCTTTTCATATCAAGGTCCATTATTTATTCGGCATTTGAGCCACGGAACCACCATTTGATGAGATTTAGCCCCTCAGACCCAAAACTAAAGAATGGATAAGATAGGATTTCGTCCAAAATGCCATGCTGTATTGATGTGGACATCAGACGTTGGCAAACGTTGATCGAAATAACAATTCTTCTAATCTACATGCTCTAATTGTGTTCTTGTAAATTATGTAATGTAGATGTTTAACAATAATTTAACTCTTGAGAGCGTAACATTAAACCAAATTTGGTTTCATTTTACACTCGAATTAAAGATGTTGTGCAGTGCCCGGTGTTGAGTTAGTCGGACCCACAGTTGTCCAGAACCGCCACAAAAGGCATCTGACTGGGCTCTGGACAATGCCCCTGCCTGTTCTGACATCACAACACTCCATATTTGGGCATGCCTGACACAGAACTCCATATAAGGGACACAGAGAGACAGATACAGATATCTCTATATATGGGCATAATAGGGAAACAGACAGTTGGGTGGAACGGGTCTGACACGGGTTACGGGTACAGCGGGTATTGCATAGCCGGGTGGGGCATGGATCTCCAACTTCCATCATCCATCAACTCGGCTCTCTACAGCCGGGCACCGGTGACGGATAAATTGAGAATCTTATGAACACTCAGGTAGAACATAGGATCACACTTGTTGATTGCCTGCAAATGTAGTCTTTCTTCCTGCTCCTGCTGATGAAACATGGAGTCTGCTCCACATCATCACAGTGTGATATGCCCAATTTACTTTCATTAGTCATCTCCTGAACCCAGCTAGTTCCCTCTGTCTTAGTGAAGGTGTAAGAGCAGACATCTCAATTGGAAATTGTTCAAACTAACCTGCCGAGAGCAGACGTCGACAGAAAGAAAGAACCACCATGCTTCCTCAATAAGTGTGATCTTCTGAGGTGGGAATGTTCACAGGTTTCTCAATTAATTTGAACAATGTACAGTATGTGACTGACAGGCTCCTGAGGTGACTTTATCTTGGACACAATATAGTTTTCAATAGTGGTTTTAAACCCTTTTCATATCAAGGTCCATTATTTATTCGGCATTTAGCCACGGACCACCATTTGATGAGATTTAGCCCCTCAGACCCAAAACTAAAGAATGGACAGGATAAGATAGGATTTCGTCCAAAATGCCATGCTGTATTGATGTGGACATCAGACGTTGGCAAACGTTGATCGAAATAACAATTCTTCTAATCTACATGCTCTAATTGTGTTCTTGTAAATTATGTAATGTAGATGTTTAACAATAATTTAACTCTTGAGAGCGTAACATTAAACCAAATTTGGTTTCATTTTACACTCAAATTAAAGATGTTGTGCAGTGCCCGGTGTTGAGTTAGTCGGACCCACAGTTGTCCAGAACCGCCACAAAAGGCATCTGACTGGGCTCTGGACAATGCCCCTGCCTGTTCTGACATCACAACACTCCATATTTGGGCATGCCTGACACAGAACTCCATATAAGGGACACAGAGAGACAGATACAGATATCGCTATATATGGGCATAATAGGGAAACAGACAGTTGGGTGGAACGGGTCTGACACGGGTTACGGGTACAGCGGGTATTGCATAGCCGGGTGGGGCATGGATCTCCAACTTCCATCATCCATCAACTCGGCTCTCTACAGCCGGGCACCGGTGACACTAATGGCACAAAATATTTTTCAGATGGGGGTCCACAGTTAAATACGTATTAATTTATGGGTCTTTGAGTGAGTTGAGTTGAGCTATGCTAAACAGACAGATCATAATTTGGTTTACCTTTCATTATTTTCAAGGAAAAAAGCTAACTTTTGTCAACTCTCTGCCTTTCAATTGCCCTACTTCAGGGCAAAAACAAATACATCATGTCATTGATTAGTGAAGTGGTTAACGCTAAACTCCAGTTTATTTATTTGGTTTTACTGGAACAGGAGCAGAGCGAGGAATGTAATGAGAACTTATAGGCACAGGGGTCAGTCCGGGGGGACCCAGGTGAGGAAACACCCCTACCCAAAAGTCAGTAAAGATTATTCTGGACACTTTAAAAGTTTAAGAAATCAACTCAGAATGTTTTAAAACATACAAAACAATTCTAATATTATGAAAATCGGATATTAACTGGCTGGCATACTGTCCCAAATAGATGACCCCCCCAGAAACGGGGTGGGGGTCCAGAAATGTTGAACCCGATCATTTTTCTCATAGTTTGGACTCTATAGAACCAAGGATCTGCAAAAAAACTATTTTAGCACACAAAACCTACGGGAGCTGTTTTTTTGACGCCTCGTACCACACTAAAAAGTAGTTACGAAGTGCATAATTGTTATGATCTTTTACCTATTAAATCCCAGTTTATAGGCATTTTAGATCATTTAGCCACCGTGGACGCCATCTTGAAAACGATGCCTTTCTGGTTGTTCGTTGTTCCTAAAAAAAATGTAGCACACCCAATAGTAACAGAATCCATTGCAAAATCTCTATTATCAATTATTTTGGTTTTCAACCATACCTATACGTATCCAATATTTGAGTCTGTGCAAACAGACCACTAGGGGGCGCTTCCAACACGTTTGCACAGCTTTTTGAAATCCTTATACCCATACCTATAACACCACACCAAAATTCAGAAACTAGTCACAAAAAGCCAAATCTTGCTGATTTCTTACAAGTCCGCCCCCCGCTGTAAGGTGTAAAGGAGCGACTCGGACACTCACGCATGAAGGAAGCATGAGTTCAAGTCCGTTGCTCTCCCCAGGTTGGCGGAAGGTGCGTAGAGGGATTACATTAGATAATTGATAGAGGGGTGAAAAAAAATAAAATAAAAGGGGGGGAAACTATAGAGGTTTTTCAGCAACAGTGCTCTCCCTATGTGTCTCTCCAGCTCTTTCATAAATGCGCCTGAAAATACAATTCCGGGTGGGGGAAGGGGGGGGGGGGGGGGGTTGCTGGTGATGCTGATTGGCTGTGTGTCTGTCAACAGAAGGATGAGGACAGCCTATCAGAGGGCAGCACCGTGGACCTGAGGAAGCCGGGCGAAGAAGACGACGAGTCCTCCGAGATGGACGAAGAAGCCATGGACCCAGAGAACTGCTTCCCCGACCGTGAGCACACACACACACACGCGCACACACACACACACACACACACACACACACACACACACACACACACACACACACACGTGCACACAGACAATTAAATGTAGAATAGCGGAATGCACCTTTATTCCACTGAGACGTTTGGCCTCAAACTTTCATTCCTCCTGGATTTATCAACCCTCCTTCCTCCTGACTCAGCTCCTCCTCTCCTCTCCTCTCCTCTCCTCTCCGAGACATAGGAGAGAGAGAGAGCGAGAGAGAGAGACAGAGAGTACAGTTTTGTAAGATATATTCTAGTAACACACCAGCTCTGTTTGGGCCTTCATAGTTCATAGTACGGGAATGAAAAAAAGAAGTGAGAATGGGGAGAACCTCAATGGGGTTGGCTGTAAAAAAATAAGAGTATGAAAGGTGTTTTATGAATATATCATTCAACGATAGGAAGACCAGGTCACAACTGAGCATGTACAGTACATATTGTACAGTATACAGTATATGTAGGCGGCTTTAGGCTGACATGGCTGCTAGCTGCTCCATACACTCCATTGTTGAAGAACAGAGGAGTTACAATTACATTATTCAAAGGAGACTCGAGGGGAGCGTTTGTGTATATGATAAGATTAATGTAATTGTGTGTGTGTGTGTGTGTGTGTGTGTGTGTGTGTGTGTGTGTGTGTGTGTGTGTGTGTGTGTGTGTGTGTGTGTGTGTGTGTGTGTGTGTGTGTGTGTGTGTGTGTGTGTGTGTGTGTGTGTGTGTGTGTTGACTCAGCGTGTGCACATGCGGTGACATTAGTCACGTCTCGGCCTGGTTGGGAACAGAACAGAACCTCCTGCTGAGAACGCACGGACGCACGCACGCACGTACGCACGTACGCACGCACGCACGCACGCAGATGTTCTGGTAGAACTGGTCTGTCTGTCTGTGTGTCTCTCTCTCTCTCTCTCTCTCTCTCTCTCTCTCTCTCCTGATGATCCCAGACAGATATGAAACAGGTGCGTGTGTGCGCACGCACGCAGGTGGTTATGCACACCTGCGGGTGTGTGCCGC
This sequence comes from Electrona antarctica, assembly GCF_951216825.1. Taxonomy (NCBI): domain Eukaryota; kingdom Metazoa; phylum Chordata; class Actinopteri; order Myctophiformes; family Myctophidae; genus Electrona; species Electrona antarctica. The sequence goes on along the minus strand of NC_136801.1, from coordinate 41,467,837 downwards.
GTACGTGTGTTCGCACACACAAGTGTTTACGTGTGTGTGTGTGTGTTCATTAGGGATAGAAATATTTCCATATATGGAGTGATGACCAGGCACAAAGCTCAGCTCTGTCAACATGACAGAGTGTGTGTGTTGCGGTGCACAGCATGCACCGTGCTGTGTGCGTGTGTGTGCGTGTGCGTGTGCGTGTGTGTGTGTGTGTGTGTGTGTGTGTGTGTGTGTGTGTGTGTGTGTGTGTGTGTGTGTGTGTGTGTGTGTGTGTGTGTGTGTGTGTGTGTGTCGTTCGTGCGTGCGTGCGTGCGTGCGTGCGTGCGTGCGTGCGTGTGTGTGATTCATCAGTGCGACGTTGCAACGCAGCAAAAAGCTCAACAAATGAACATAACACAACTGAGCTCTGCACTTTGTAGCTGCACATGCACGTTCTGTTCAAAGGACAAGTTAGTGTGTGTGTGTGTGTGTGTGTGACAGAGAGAGAGAGAGATATTCCTTTCATCTAAATTAACATGGTTTTGTATAATAAGGGCCTTTCTCGGCCCCACCCTTCTCCCATTGTTTATATCGTGTTTAGGATAAGATGGCCGCAGCACCAGGAGGGGGTGGGGTGGAGGTGAGCGGGCGGGGTCGACATATGCCCTCACTGGGCTGCATTCAAGACACTTGCCTTGTGTCTGACACCTGACTTGTGTCTGAACACAGCTTTGATGGATGTGTTCTGCCCCCCCCACCCCCCCATCAAACAAAATGTTTGGTCAAACCATATGGTCTTCCATTGGAAATGCATTGGAGCGGCCATTAAACACAGACACAAGACAAACGCAAGACAGGTGTCTTGAATTTGTGCCCAGTAAGGGCATATGTCGACCCCACCCGCTCACCTCCACCCCACCCCCTCCTGGTGCTGTGGCCATCTTGGAGCCCTTATTAGAGGTTTCCATATGTTATGACCGATATTCAATCTCCGATCCCCTTATTTGCAGGGTCATATCTGCCGATACCGATTCTGACCGATTCCGATATTATATAGAGGACCACAATGGAAACAAGTCTAGGCCCTATATGGGCTTGACCAAGGAAGCTCTGAGAAGGAAGAGAAGTGGTCACGTGACTGGGCTGCGCCATGACACTTTCATGGGAGCCAAACTCACACCGGAAGTGCAATGAATACATGGCAGTGAATGGAGCCGGCTGGACCAGCTCATAACAAACATTATTTATGAACAATTGAGACCTTTTGTAAAGTAATCACTTCTGGAAAAGAACAGAAGACATGTAACACATTATTGTCTGCTGTGTTGCTATTCGATGTGTACACTGTGTAATTTTTATAGAGGTATGGTATCTAAAGGGCACAAAGTACCTTCTGAACGCACCAAGTAACGCAAGACTTCCCACCGTTTCCTGTCTGGCAGACAAATCTTGCGATACTTCGGAGCCAGAAACGATACCTGCTGCTGTTTAGATCCTCAGATAAAATTATATACTGTGCACTCTGCGCACATCGAAAAGTAAGTGATTAGAAAACAACCTGTGATATGTCTTCTGTTATTTTCCAGAAGTGATTACTTTACAAAAGGTCTCAATTGTTCATAAATAATGTTTGTTATGAGCTGGTCCAGCCGGCTCCATTCACTGCCATGTATTCATTGCACTTCCGGTGTGAGTTTGGCTCCCATGAAAGTGTCCATGAAAGTGTCATGGCACAGCCCAGTCACGTGACCACTTATCTTCCTTCTCAGAGCTTCCTTGGGCTTGACCCAAAGCCTGTTAATAAAGTATTCAATCAATCAATAAATAGCATATACTCTTTTCCAAGTGTCTGTTTTCACTACTGAATGACTACTGAATGTAGATTCATTCTTTCATTTATATTATTTTTTTAGCTAGTGAACACAGATTAAATAATCTGTATTATTTTTAGACTGTTCCGATACCGATATGGCATTTTTATGGCCGATATGGCCTATATTCCGTTTATGCTAATAACGATTAATCGTTCATCCCTAATTTAAATCAAATTGGGCCTCTTCCTTACCAGGTGTGAACCAATGATACTAACGAAGGCTCTGTTCCATTTAATGAGCAGAGTGCCATTATACTTAGTTGTGCGCAGGTGTCGTTTCTTCCGAAAATAGACGATCTACAAGCTCACAGCAACACGTCGTCTGTGATGCGTTTTGAGCTTGTTGGTCAGCTATTTTCCACAGCTAATTTTCACAGCAGATTTAGATTTTAGTTTTTGTCATAGTCTCTTGAATAGTTTTTCATTTAGTTTTTGTCACATTTTAGTCACCAGGAATGTTTTAGTGTTAGTCGACTAAATCTACAGTTGATTTAGTCGACTAAAATGTATCTTGGTGGCCTTGATGCCGTCGTAATGGCAGATTTTACACTTGCTGAAAATAGCCGATCTACGTGAAAAAAGGTAGTCGACGAAACATTTTCGTCTTAGTTTTATAGGGCCGATTCATACTCCTATTTTAGAGCCGAATAAAAGTCGGTTCGGCTCTGTAGAGCCTACAATCTGACGTAATTTGAGGTTCGGGGGGGGGGGGGGGGGGGGGGGGGGGGGCGGGTACCGTCCTAAAGTCGGCTCTTCGGTGCTACTGAAAATTTCTGATGAGCCGAAATCATTTCGGCACTACTGCGCCGAAACAGCGGTAAAATAGGAGTATGAATCGGCTCTCAGTCGACGAAATCAACACTGCAGCTAAGGATAAATTAGGCATAATGGCGTCACGGCTGGATCAGAATAGCCTATAAGGCTAGTGGTTTATATTCATTGTCTATGTCGTTGGGATGGGAACATACAATTGATTTATTCAAATTGTCTCTGCTCGCGTGCACACTGAGACACAAACACCCTTATAGGCCACACATGTATACGCACGCACGCACGCACGCACGCACGCACGCACGCACGCACGCACGCACGCACGCACGCACGCAAGAGAGAGACGTGTGTGATGACAGTATAGCCGTTAGATTAGCTGCTCCATTAGACGTCTAAATGCCACCTCATTGGTTAATGTTGTGATGATACTGTGTGTGTGTGTGTGTGTGTGTGTGTGTGTGTGTGTGTGTGTGTGTGTGTGTGTGTGTGTGTGTGTGTGTGTGTGTGTGTGTGTGTGTGCTCTGGTTTTTATATCTTTGTGGGGACACAAATCTGTTTACACAGTCACGTCATGGGGACCAGTTACGGTATGGGGACAAAAAACCTAGTCCCCATGAGGGAAACCGTTAAAAAACCAACCCAGGAGATGCTTTATATGTGCCTGTGAGGTTTTTAGCCTTGGCCCATAAGGGACGTTTTTTGATCATCGTGTGTGTGTAAGTGGTGCTCAGTATCTCCCCCTAAGGGTTTTAGCTGCTATTGCACTCATTACATTCTCACACACACTTTTGTGGCCGCACCCACATCATTATGTGGCCCCACCCACCCTGTTCCCCACAAGGAGGGATTATACCATCAAATTGAGTGTTAACAGGTGTAACAGAACAGGAGATTCCAGAACAAGGCAGTGAAGATGGAAGCAAAAGCAAAACACAAGGTAAGCTATTTTTTTCTGAACAGTGCTCAACCACAGATATTTGAAAGATCACTATAACCAGTATTTGACCATAACATTTTGTGAATTAGCTCTGATTATTAAGATAGCTCAGTTAGCTAAGTTAGCTCATAACATTTTGTGAATTAGCTCTGATTATTAAGCTAGCTCAGTTAGCTAAGTTAGCTCAAATGGCTCACATGGGCTGAAGACAGTTTAGATCAGTTAGAGGGAGTGCTTTTCCTGTACTTTCAGGTTAGTAATGACCTTAAAACTACTGTTTTGTAACACAAATAATTTTGTGATGAAGTTAAGATACTTAGCTTCAGTTTAGCTTCAGATATAAGGATGATGTTGTTTGGTGGTAATTTCATGTAATGTAATCCAATGTGGGCTCCTGAAACGTTTTTTTTGCTATTATTTTCTGTGAAAATAGTCAGAATGGGTATACAATTTCGTTTTTGTGTTAGGACTTTCTACTGTATAAAGTATATATGTTGAGTTTGGTCCAGTTTGTAGTGTTGTAGCATTAGCTTCCTTTAGCTGCTGTCTTTCTGTGTAGCAGTGCAGCCAGTGACTCTGCAATGATGTGATATTAAAGAAAATGGTAATAATAGGCAGAATAATTGAAACATCAGAAGACGTCCCCATGTTTATGTTTATGTTTATTTATTTGATATGGACATAACAATCACATTGCTCATTGCACAGTTGTACAATTAGTAGATGCATCATTTACAGTGTGTTAGCACATGTGCTAATTTTCACCACTTGTCCACAGGAGACTTTTCTAAAAACTACAGGGACACTATAGTTTAAAAAACACCCAATCAAGTACAAAAGATTATACATTCTAATAATATTTACAGCACAATTACAAAATCCATTACATAATCTCTAATACAGAAGTAAACATAATCATTCTAATAACCAGTCAGAAGCTATACATGTGAACACAGTTGATTTGATTTCAACCATAGTTTGAGTCCTCTGTATGCTGTAGTCCATGATGCACATTAGCACGGGGTCCCCAATATGCATGTTTTAAGATGTGTGTGTGTATTTATGCAAGCTTGAAGGCAAAATAATTGAAACTTCAGAAGACGTCCCCGTGATGCACATTTAGCACGGAGTCCCCAAGATGCATGTTTTAAGATGTGTGTGTGTGTTTGTTTGTGTGTATGTATTTATATGTCCCCGTGATGCACATTAGCTTAAAGTGTGTTAAAGGTCCCCATATATCACAGAACTGAAAGTGTGTTCTAAATACCTACAATCTATCTACTATTTAGTATGACTGTCCGTTCTCTCACACACTCACTCGGTATAATTATTTCAATTTAAAAACATAGCTGCAGCCAACTGGTGGTGTTTTTTCCTTTACTGGGGCTTATCAGACTTAACATTATAGTAATGTTTCGGGCCGGGCTAAGCCTTGGGTTTGACCAGTTCGGGTCCAGGCTTTAATTGTCAGGCCCGTTGAGAACTCTAACAGCATGTATGTCCCCGTGACGCACATTAGCCTAAAGTAAAGGGCATTAAAAGTCTAAATATTGTAGATCACATAATAGGCAGAATAATTGAAACATCAGAAGACGACCCCATGATGCACATTAGCACGGGGTCCCCAATATGCATGTTTTAAGATGTGTGTGTGTGTGTGTATTTATGCAAGCTTGAAGGCAAAATATTGAAACTTCAGAAGACGTCCCCATGATGCACATTTAGCACGGAGTCCCCAAGATGCATGTTTTAAGATGTGTGTGTGTTTGTTTGTGTGTGTGTATTTATATGTCCCCGTGATGCACATTAGCTTAAAGTGTGTTAAATGTCCCCATATATCACAGAACTGAAAGTGTGTTCTAAATACCTACTATGTAACAAAATGGTATATTGGACTACATCAGGATGTTGTAATACTAGTAACATTATCTTACATGAGTTATTTCGAACTCGCTTTTATCCAAAGCAACTTCCAATAAGTGCATTCAACATTGATAGTCAAGTGCACTACTTTCACATGCCTAACTCTTAAATATTCAATGAATCTTATTCTAAACAGATGTTGAATGACATGCCTGCAACAGGGGGTGGAGACTCCCCCACAGACACACATGGCTCCAGCAGTGGCCAAGACATCCACTTCCATTGAAAAGGTAAATGGGGAGAGCACACCTTACAAGGATGTTGTGTAATGTCCTAATGTCTAGTATGACTGTCCGTTCTCTCACACACTCACTCGGTATAATGATGTAAATTTAACAACATAGCCGCAGCCAACTGGTGGTGTTTTTTTCTTTACTGGGGCTTATCAGACTTAACATTATGGTAATGTTTCTGGCCGGGCCAAGCCTTGGGTTGGACCAGTTCGGGTCCAGGCTTTATTGTCAGGCCCGTTGAGAACTCTAACAGCATGTATGTCCCCGTGACGCACGTTAGCCTAATGTAAAGGGCATTAAAAGTCTAAATATTGTAGATCACATAATAGGCAGAATAATTGAAACATCAGAAGACGACCCCATGATGCACATTAGCACGGGGTACCCAATATGCATGTTTTAAGATGTGTGTGTGTGTATTTATGCAAGCTTGAAGGCAAAATAATTGAAACTTCAGAAGACGTCCCCATGATGCACATTTAGCACGGAGTCCCCAAGATGCATGTTTTAAGATATGTGTGTGTTTGTTTGTGTGTGTGTGTATTTATATGTCCCCGTGATGCACATTAGCTTAAAGTGTGTTAAATGTCCCCATATATCACAGAACTGAAAGTGTGTTCTAAATACCTACTATGTAACAAAATTGTATATTGGACTACATCAGGATGTTGTAATACTAGTAACATTATCTTACATGAGTTATTTCGAACTCGCTTTTATCCAAAGCAACTTCCAATAAGTGCATTCAACATTGATAGTCAAGTGCACTACTTTCACATGCCTAACTCTTTTAAATATTCAATGAATCTTATTCTAAACAGATGTTGAATGACATGCCTGCAACAGGGGGTGGAGACTCCCCCACAGACACACATGGCTCCAGCAGTTGCCAAGACATCCACTTCCATTGAAAAGGTAAATGGGGAGAGCACACCTTACAAGGATGTTGTGTAATGTCCTAATGTCTAGTATGACTGTCCGTTCTCTCACACACTCACTCGGTATAATGATGTAAATTAAACAACATAGCCGCAGCCAACTGGTGGTGTTTTTTCCTTTACTGGGGCTTATCAGACTTAACATTATGGTAATGTTTCGGGCCGGGCCAAGCCTTGGGTTGGACCAGTTCGGGTCCAGGCTTTATTGTCAGGCCCGTTGAGAACTCTAACAGCATGTATGTCCCCGTGACGCACATTAGCCTAATGTAAAGGGCATTAAAAGTCTAAATATTGTAGATCACATAATAGGCAGAATAATTGAAACATCAGAAGACGACCCCATGATGCACATTAGCACGGGGTACCCAATATGCATGTTTTAAGATGTGTGTGTGTATTTATGCAAGCTTGAAGGCAAAATAATTGAAACTTCAGAAGACGTCCCCATGATGCACATTTAGCACGGAGTCCCCAAGATGCATGTTTTAAGATATGTGTGTGTTTGTTTGTGTGTGTGTATTTATATGTCCCCGTGATGCACATTAGCTTAAAGTGTGTTAAATGTCCCCATATATCACAGAACTGAAAGTGTGTTCTAAATACCTACTATGTAACAAAATGGTATATTGGACTACATCAGGATGTTGTAATACTAGTAACATTATCTTACATGAGTTATTTCGAACTCTCTTTTATCCAAAGCAACTTCCAATAAGTGCATTCAACATTGATAGTCAAGTGCACTACTTTCACATGCCTAACTCTTTTAAATATTCAATGAATCTTATTCTAAACAGATGTTGAATGACATGCCTGCAACAGGGGTTGGAGACTCCCCAACAGACACACATGGCTCCAGCAGTTGCCAAGACATCCACTTCCATTGAAAAGGTAAATGGGGAGAGCACACCTTACAAGGATGTTGTGTAATGTCCTAATGTCTAGTATGACTGTCCGTTCTCTCACACACTCACTCGGTATAATGATGTAAATTTAACAACATAGCCGCAGCCAACTGGTGGTGTTTTTTCCTTTACTGGGGCTTATCAGACTTAACATTATGGTAATGTTTCGGGCCGGGCCAAGCCTTGGGTTGGACCAGTTCGGGTCCAGGCTTTATTGTCAGGCCCGTTGAGAACTCTAACAGCATGTATGTCCCCGTGACGCACATTAGCCTAATGTAAAGGGCATTAAAAGTCTAAATATTGTAGATCACATAATAGGCAGAATAATTGAAACATCAGAAGACGACCCCATGTTGCACATTAGCACGGGGTACCCAATATGCATGTTTTAAGATGTGTGTGTGTATTTATGCAAGCTTGAAGGCAAAATAATTGAAACTTCAGAAGACGTCCCCATGATGCACATTTAGCACGGAGTCCCCAAGATGCATGTTTTAAGATATGTGTGTGTTTGTTTGTGTGTGTGTGTATTTATATGTCCCCATGATGCACATTAGCTTAAAGTGTGTTAAATGTCCCCATATATCACAGAACTGAAAGTGTGTTCTAAATACCTACTATGTAACAAAATTGTATATTGGACTACATCAGGATGTTGTAATACTAGTAACATTATCTTACATGAGTTATTTCGAACTCGCTTTTATCCAAAGCAACTTCCAATAAGTGCATTCAACATTGATAGTCAAGTGCACTACTTTCACATGCCTAACTCTTTTAAATATTCAATGAATCTTATTCTAAACAGATGTTGAATGACATGCCTGCAACAGGGGGTGGAGACTCCCCCACAGACACACATGGCTCCAGCAGTGGCCAAGACATCCACTTCCATTGAAAAGGTAAATGGGGAGAGCACACCTTACAAGGATGTTGTGTAATGTCCTAATGTCTAGTATGACTGTCCGTTCTCTCACACACTCACTCGGTATAATGATGTAAATTTAACAACATAGCCGCAGCCAACTGGTGGTGTTTTTTTCTTTACTGGGGCTTATCAGACTTAACATTATGGTAATGTTTCTGGCCGGGCCAAGCCTTGGGTTGGACCAGTTCGGGTCCAGGCTTTATTGTCAGGCCCGTTGAGAACTCTAACAGCATGTATGTCCCCGTGACGCACGTTAGCCTAATGTAAAGGGCATTAAAAGTCTAAATATTGTAGATCACATAATAGGCAGAATAATTGAAACATCAGAAGACGACCCCATGATGCACATTAGCACGGGGTACCCAATATGCATGTTTTAAGATGTGTGTGTGTATTTATGCAAGCTTGAAGGCAAAATAATTGAAACTTCAGAAGACGTCCCCATGATGCACATTTAGCACGGAGTCCCCAAGATGCATGTTTTAAGATATGTGTGTGTTTGTTTGTGTGTGTGTATTTATATGTCCCCGTGATGCACATTAGCTTAAAGTGTGTTAAATGTCCCCATATATCACAGAACTGAAAGTGTGTTCTAAATACCTACTATGTAACAAAATGGTATATTGGACTACATCAGGATGTTGTAATACTAGTAACATTATCTTACATGAGTTATTTCGAACTCGCTTTTATCCAAAGCAACTTCCAATAAGTGCATTCAACATTGATAGTCAAGTGCACTACTTTCACATGCCTAACTCTTTTAAATATTCAATGAATCTTATTCTAAACAGATGTTGAATGACATGCCTGCAACAGGGGGTGGAGACTCCCCCACAGACACACATGGCTCCAGCAGTTGCCAAGACATCCACTTCCATTGAAAAGGTAAATGGGGAGAGCACACCTTACAAGGATGTTGTGTAATGTCCTAATGTCTAGTATGACTGTCCGTTCTCTCACACACTCACTCGGTATAATGATGTAAATTAAACAACATAGCCGCAGCCAACTGGTGGTGTTTTTTCCTTTACTGGGGCTTATCAGACTTAACATTATGGTAATGTTTCGGGCCGGGCCAAGCCTTGGGTTGGACCAGTTCGGGTCCAGGCTTTATTGTCAGGCCCGTTGAGAACTCTAACAGCATGTATGTCCCCGTGACGCACATTAGCCTAATGTAAAGGGCATTAAAAGTCTAAATATTGTAGATCACATAATAGGCAGAATAATTGAAACATCAGAAGACGACCCCATGATGCACATTAGCACGGGGTACCCAATATGCATGTTTTAAGATGTGTGTGTGTATTTATGCAAGCTTGAAGGCAAAATAATTGAAACTTCAGAAGACGTCCCCATGATGCACATTTAGCACGGAGTCCCCAAGATGCATGTTTTAAGATATGTGTGTGTTTGTTTGTGTGTGTGTATTTATATGTCCCCGTGATGCACATTAGCTTAAAGTGTGTTAAATGTCCCCATATATCACAGAACTGAAAGTGTGTTCTAAATACCTACTATGTAACAAAATGGTATATTGGACTACATCAGGATGTTGTAATACTAGTAACATTATCTTACATGAGTTATTTCGAACTCTCTTTTATCCAAAGCAACTTCCAATAAGTGCATTCAACATTGATAGTCAAGTGCACTACTTTCACATGCCTAACTCTTTTAAATATTCAATGAATCTTATTCTAAACAGATGTTGAATGACATGCCTGCAACAGGGGTTGGAGACTCCCCAAAAGACACACATGGCTCCAGCAGTTGCCAAGACATCCACTTCCATTGAAAAGGTAAATGGGGAGAGCACACCTTACAAGGATGTTGTGTAATGTCCTAATGTCTAGTATGACTGTCCGTTCTCTCACACACTCACTCGGTATAATGATGTAAATTTAACAACATAGCCGCAGCCAACTGGTGGTGTTTTTTCCTTTACTGGGGCTTATCAGACTTAACATTATGGTAATGTTTCGGGCCGGGCCAAGCCTTGGGTTGGACCAGTTCGGGTCCAGGCTTTATTGTCAGGCCCGTTGAGAACTCTAACAGCATGTATGTCCCCGTGACGCACATTAGCCTAATGTAAAGGGCATTAAAAGTCTAAATATTGTAGATCACATAATAGGCAGAATAATTGAAACATCAGAAGACGACCCCATGTTGCACATTAGCACGGGGTACCCAATATGCATGTTTTAAGATGTGTGTGTTGTGTATATTTATGCAAGCTTGAAGGCAAAATAATTGAAACTTCAGAAGACGTCCCCATGATGCACATTTAGCACGGAGTCCCCAAGATGCATGTTTTAAGATATGTGTGTGTTTGTTTGTGTGTGTGTGTATTTATATGTCCCCATGATGCACATTAGCTTAAAGTGTGTTAAATGTCCCCATATATCACAGAACTGAAAGTGTGTTCTAAATACCTACTATGTAACAAAATTGTATATTGGACTACATCAGGATGTTGTAATACTAGTAACATTATCTTACATGAGTTATTTCGAACTCGCTTTTATCCAAAGCAACTTCCAATAAGTGCATTCAACATTGATAGTCAAGTGCACTACTTTCACATGCCTAACTCTTTTAAATATTCAATGAATCTTATTCTAAACAGATGTTGAATGACATGCCTGCAACAGGGGTTGGAGACTCCCCAACAGACACACATGGCTCCAGCAGTTGCCAAGACATCCACTTCCATTGAAAAGGTAAATGGGGAGAGCACACCTTACAAGGATGTTGTGTAATGTCCTAATGTCTAGTATGACTGTCCGTTCTCTCACACACTCACTCGGTATAATGATGTAAATTTAACAACATAGCCGCAGCCAACTGGTGGTGTTTTTTCCTTTACTGGGGCTTATCAGACTTAACATTATGGTAATGTTTCGGGCCGGGCCAAGCCTTGGGTTGGACCAGTTCGGGTCCAGGCTTTATTGTCAGGCCCGTTGAGAACTCTAACAGCATGTATGTCCCCGTGACGCACATTAGCCTAATGTAAAGGGCATTAAAAGTCTAAATATTGTAGATCACATAATAGGCAGAATAATTGAAACATCAGAAGACGACCCCATGATGCACATTAGCACGGGGTACCCAATATGCATGTTTTAAGATGTGTGTGTGTGTATTTATGCAAGCTTGAAGGCAAAATAATTGAAACTTCAGAAGACGTCCCCATGATGCACATTTAGCACGGAGTCCCCAAGATGCATGTTTTAAGATATGTGTGTGTTTGTTTGTGTGTGTGTATTTATATGTCCCCATGATGCACATTAGCTTAAAGTGTGTTAAATGTCCCCATATATCACAGAACTGAAAGTGTGTTCTAAATACCTACTATGTAACAAAATTGTATATTGGACTACATCAGGATGTTGTAATACTAGTAACATTATCTTACATGAGTTATTTCGAACTCGCTTTTATCCAAAGCAACTTCCAATAAGTGCATTCAACATTGATAGTCAAGTGCACTACTTTCACATGCCTAACTCTTTTAAATATTCAATGAATCTTATTCTAAACAGATGTTGAATGACATGCCTGCAACAGGGGTTGGAGACTCCCCAACAGACACACATGGCTCCAGCAGTTGCCAAGACATCCACTTCCATTGAAAAGGTAAATGGGGAGAGCACACCTTACAAGGATGTTGTGTAATGTCCTAATGTCTAGTATGACTGTCCGTTCTCTCACACACTCACTCGGTATAATGATGTAAATTTAACAACATAGCCGCAGCCAACTGGTGGTGTTTTTTCCTTTACTGGGGCTTATCAGACTTAACATTATGGTAATGTTTCGGGCCGGGCCAAGCCTTGGGTTGGACCAGTTCGGGTCCAGGCTTTATTGTCAGGCCCGTTGAGAACTCTAACAGCATGTATGTCCCCGTGACGCACATTAGCCTAATGTAAAGGGCATTAAAAGTCTAAATATTGTAGATCACATAATAGGCAGAATAATTGAAACATCAGAAGATGACCCCATGATGCACATTAGCACGGGGTACCCAATATGCATGTTTTAAGATGTGTGTGTGTATTTATGCAAGCTTGAAGGCAAAATAATTGAAACTTCAGAAGACGTCCCCATGATGCACATTTAGCACGGAGTCCCCAAGATGCATGTTTTAAGATATGTGTGTGTTTGTTTGTGTGTGTGTGTATTTATATGTCCCCATGATGCACATTAGCTTAAAGTGTGTTAAATGTCCCCATATATCACAGAACTGAAAGTGTGTTCTAAATACCTACTATGTAACAAAATTGTATATTGGACTACATCAGGATGTTGTAATACTAGTAACATTATCTTACATGAGTTATTTCGAACTCGCTTTTATCCAAAGCAACTTCCAATAAGTGCATTCAACATTGATAGTCAAGTGCACTACTTTCACATGCCTAACTCTTTTAAATATTCAATGAATCTTATTCTAAACAGATGTTGAATGACATGCCTGCAACAGGGGTTGGAGACTCCCCAACAGACACACATGGCTCCAGCAGTTGCCAAGACATCCACTTCCATTGAAAAGGTAAATGGGGAGAGCACACCTTACAAGGATGTTGTGTAATGTCCTAATGTCTAGTATGACTGTCCGTTCTCTCACACACTCACTCGGTATAATGATGTAAATTTAACAACATAGCCGCAGCCAACTGGTGGTGTTTTTTCCTTTACTGGGGCTTATCAGACTTAACATTATGGTAATGTTTCGGGCCGGGCCAAGCCTTGGGTTGGACCAGTTCGGGTCCAGGCTTTATTGTCAGGCCCGTTGAGAACTCTAACAGCATGTATGTCCCCGTGACGCACATTAGCCTAATGTAAAGGGCATTAAAAGTCTAAATATTGTAGATCACATAATAGGCAGAATAATTGAAACATCAGAAGACGACCCCATGATGCACATTAGCACGGGGTACCCAATATGCATGTTTTAAGATGTGTGTGTGTATTTATGCAAGCTTGAAGGCAAAATAATTGAAACTTCAGAAGACGTCCCCATGATGCACATTTAGCACGGAGTCCCCAAGATGCATGTTTTAAGATATGTGTGTGTTTGTTTGTGTGTGTGTATTTATGTCCCCATGATGCACATTAGCTTAAAGTGTGTTAAATGTCCCCATATATCACAGAACTGAAAGTGTGTTCTAAATACCTACTATGTAACAAAATTGTATATTGGACTACATCAGGATGTTGTAATACTAGTAACATTATCTTACATGAGTTATTTCGAACTCGCTTTTATCCAAAGCAACTTCCAATAAGTGCATTCAACATTGATAGTCAAGTGCACTACTTTCACATGCCTAACTCTTTTAAATATTCAATGAATCTTATTCTAAACAGATGTTGAATGACATGCCTGCAACAGGGGTTGGAGACTCCCCAACAGACACACATGGCTCCAGCAGTTGCCAAGACATCCACTTCCATTGAAAAGGTAAATGGGGAGAGCACACCTTACAAGGATGTTGTGTAATGTCCTAATGTCTAGTATGACTGTCCGTTCTCTCACACACTCACTCGGTATAATGATGTAAATTTAACAACATAGCCGCAGCCAACTGGTGGTGTTTTTTCCTTTACTGGGGCTTATCAGACTTAACATTATGGTAATGTTTCGGGCCGGGCCAAGCCTTGGGTTGGACCAGTTCGGGTCCAGGCTTTATTGTCAGGCCCGTTGAGAACTCTAACAGCATGTATGTCCCCGTGACGCACATTAGCCTAATGTAAAGGGCATTAAAAGTCTAAATATTGTAGATCACATAATAGGCAGAATAATTGAAACATCAGAAGACGTCCCCATGATGCACATTAGCACGGGGTACCCAATATGCATGTTTTAAGATGTGTGTGTGTATTTATGCAAGCTTGAAGGCAAAATAATTGAAACTTCAGAAGACGTCCCCATGATGCACATTTAGCACGGAGTCCCCAAGATGCATGTTTTAAGATGTGTGTTTGTTTGTTTGTGTGTGTGTTTTTATATGGCCCCGTGATGCACATTAGCTTAAAGTGTGTTAAATGTCCCCATATATCACAGAACTGAAAGTGTGTTCTAAATACCTACTATCTATCTACTATTTAGTATGACTGTCTTTTATTGGTTTGGGTTTTATTGGTGTGTATTTGTTAACCCCCTGCACTGCATGTTTTGTATTGATTTTATTGTTGTATTGCACAAGTTTTTTTTTCGTGCTAGGCCTGTCCCCTTTCTTTCCCTAAATGTATTTGAGCTAATTATATACTTTTCACTTTATTATCTTATCTGCCTCACTGATGTATTGCCCTAACCTTTTAATATATACTGTGTAGTTATATATAAATAAAGTTGTTACATTTTCCACAAATGCCTCTCGTACATTGTTCCTGTTAAAGGGGAAGTTGGTCAAAGTTTACACTCTAGGGGTTCCTCCTGCCCCCTCAACAAGCGGGAGGTGGCGTAGTCAGGATATTAGTACCAATTTGTTCGCTTGTACAATTAAAATTGTTGTTCTACAATTTATGTGTCATTTATTTATGTCAACATTGTGCATTATCTATGTCAGGGTTGGGCAACTTTGATGATGGAGAGGGCCACTATATTTTCAGTCACTCCAGGGGGTCACAATGCATATACTGTCAAAAATAGCAGTCTACAAGCTCAAAATGTGTTGTGCTTTGATGCGTTTTGAGCTTGTAGATTGGCTATTTTTTAATTGGAAAACTGAATTTTGTTTTAGCTATTTTTTAATTGGTTATGGTTTTGAATTATTATTATTATTATTATTATTTTCCCATATGGTATGTTACCTTAATAACTTAATTACAAATTCATTGGACATGAAAGAAGGCAATAACATTTTAATACTAGTATTAAGTCATTAAGGGCGTTTTACTAGTTAGTAATTACACTTGTTGCAAGGTCCCCATTAATCACATTAGAGCGGACCTTGTGTGAATTATTTAAATGATATTCAAATGAGGTCCCCATCAACCATGTTAACCAGATTTTTCACAAGTCCCCATATGGCATGGTCCAGCAATTACTTCATCAATTCTGATATTTAAAGTCGTGTATAAGCTTACAAAGCCATAGTTGTTATACCTGATTTTTTTCATAGCTGTATAACCTTTAGAAAGGGTGGTCCCCACGAGGGATGAAAAAAATGTTGGTCCCCACAAACCACAAAAACCAGTATGTGTGTGTGTGTGTGTGTGTGTGTGTGTGTGTGTGTGTGTGTGTGTGTGTGTGTGTGTGTGTGTGTGATTCATCAGTGCGACGTTGCAACGCAGCAAAAAGCTCAACAAATGAACATAACACAACTGAGCTCTGCACATGCATGTGTGTGTGTGTGTGTGTGTGTGTGTGTGTGCGTGCGCACGCGTGCACGTGATTCTGTTGGACTTAACGATGGTCTATAGTGGAGAGAGAGAGAGAGGTCTCATCAAAGTAAATCTCGTTAGTGTAATTAGATCCCTTCCATGTATTTTCCGAGTCGTTTTCAACAGTAATCAGTAAGCTGTAATCTGGTTATCATTTATCTTTTACTTCCTAATAAGTCACAGCAGACGTAATATGATTGGCTGATGAGTGAGTGACCCGGGAGCTTATCATTGGTCGCTGAGTGACTGAGAACCCTCCAGACAGACTATAGGGAAACCCCTTCATTTGGGACTCTCTAATTCGATTGGTGGAAAATCCGTTTAAAATGACATTTTGTGTTTGCTTATTAATGTTGTAATAATTGAGGCACACGTGCACACACATACGCATGTATACGCACACACGTACGCACGCACACACATACGAACGTATGCACACACGTATGCACACACACACACGCACATACGCACACAAATACGCACGTACGCATACATGTACGCACACACACACTCACACGCACGTGCGCGCACACACATCAGCATGCACGCATGCACGCATGCGTGCACATTAACAGATAATTTGCCAAGTGACCTGCCAAGTGACCTGATTGGGTGGGTGTCACATTACAAGTCTGGTTTTCATTGGATTATTTTGCCGGCCTATCAGGAAAAAAAGCCTATTAGTTGCCAAGGGAGATAAAAATGACGGCCAGTGTAATCAGAGCTTTAATTGGATCACGACATGGGGCGGACGCAGACAACCAATCACAACAAAGGACTTTTTAAAGCCCATATAGTCTATATGACAAGATGTCGCCCAGAATGGCTGCCTGCTGCTTTGCCTGCGGACAGAAAATAGACCAGCGGTTCTGAAACGTTGTCATGTCAAGGACCCCCTAAAATGACTTGCATTCGGTCATGGACCCCCCGTCTCAAAACATTTTGTGCCGGGGACCCCCAGAAGCAAAGATTTGTGTTGATACCAAAAAAAGTACCACAAAAAGATAATAATGCTGTGTGTGTGTGTGTGTGTGTGTGTGTGTGTGTGTGTGTGTGTGTGTGTGTGTGTGTGTGTGTGTGTGTGTGTGTGTGTGTGTGTGTGTGTGTGTGTGTGTGTGTGTGTGTCGGCCCTCGGTGACCTTACAGGCATATGCATAGGCTCAACGTATTTAACTATATAGTTGCGAACGCAGTGAGCACTAACTATAGAAGATGGCCTAAACTGTGTCTGTCTGTGTGTGTGTCACGCTGTAACACCACCGGCCCGCCACCAGAGGGCACAGCTGTATCACACACAAAACACACACACACACACACACACACACACACACACACACACACACACACACACACACACACACACACACACACACACGCACACAATAACTTAACTTAAAAAAACTTAACTTTAAAAAAATCTTAAAAAAACCCTTTAAAAAATAATAATAAAAAAAAGAAAAAAAGAAAATAGTTTCATTATATAGATATTCCACTGTAGCTTACGTATGATTCATGATGACTGTTTTTATGTATTTCATGTTTTACCATGTTTTAACTCCTCCTTATGAGCTTGTAGATCTGCTATTTTTTTGAAAGATTGTGAAAATGTGGCGCAAATCTTTGAATATATTATATTCTTACACAGTGAACGTTTTAACTCATATATTTGCATCTGGGGGGTTCCCTGGATCAACATATTTTCAGATGGGGGTCCGCGGCCAATTACATACAGTATAATTCTGGGGGTCCTTGACATGAAATAGTTTGAGCACCACTGATACAGAAACATAGGTTTTGCAGAAAACTGATGATTTAGTAAACATTAGAATCTGGTCTCAGTCCTAAATGGGGTAAGAGCGTCTGCTAAATGCCTAAATTGCAAATTGTACATTGTAAATTGTGTGCGTGCGTGTCAGTGTGCGTGCGCAGGTGCCCGTGCTGTGATGTGGACATTACAGCGGGCTACGGCCAGGCGTGGTGGAGGCTGAGGAAGACTTGCTTCCAGATCGTCGAGCACAGCTGGTTTGAAACCTTCATCATCTTCATGATTCTGCTGAGCTCTGGAGCACTGGTGAGCACGCACGCACGCACGCATGCACGCACGCACGCACGCACGCACGCACGCACGCACGCACGCACGCACGCACGCACGCACGCACGCACGCACGCACACACACACGTGCACGCATGCGCACACAGCCCCTCCCCCACACCCACATGTGTGCGTACACGTAGCCAAGGACACACGCATGACATTTGCAGGTGCACATAATGGGGGGGGGGGGGTTTGGGGGGTCATAGCGGAGTGCAGGTTACTGGTTAGTGATCCCACCTGCATGGGCAAATTTGCAAGCTCGCAAAGAGTCGCATCTTGCAGATCGGATATTTTCTCGACACCGTAGTATGACGACGTAGCATTAAGTGGCAAAATTTAACATAAAGAGTTGAAATAAATAAGGGAGTGTTATGAGACTGATATACAGTAAGGAAAGATACAGTAACTCTGTCTGTCTGTTCTGTTGTTTAATGGAACATCGAATTGCACCTTTGTAAACGACATTTTTGGAACATGACCACATGAGTTTAACCTAACTTCGCTACTGCATGGAAAATACGCACATGTACATTATGTTACTCTTTCTTTCCTACTCGTTGTTCGCTCTGTCTTGCACTCTTTGTTCTATCCCTCTGTTTGCTGCAGTGCTCGCTGTGATTGCTGTTTGATGATATATATTACACATTTTGCTGCTGCATTGTCTGAAGAAAGGCAAACACAAATCGGTTTTATTTACTCTCATGTATCTTCATGGTCATGAAGTGTGGGTCATGACCGAAAGAAGGTCGCGAATACAAGCGGCCAAAATGAGTTTTCTTCGACGGGTGGCTGGCATCTCCCTTAGAGATATAGGGTGAGAAGTTCAGTCACACGAGAGAGACTCGTAGTAGAACCGCTGCTCCTTCGCCTGGAAAGGAGTCAGCTGAGCATCTGGTTTGGATGCCTCTCGGGCACCTCCCTATAGGGAGGTCCTCGACGCACGTCCCACTGGGAGGAGACCCCCGGGGGCAGACCAAGGCGCAGTTGGCCTTGGAACATCTCGGAATCCACTAATGTTGCTCTGGAGAGGGAAGTCTGGAGCACTCTGGTGGAGCTGTTGCCCCCGCGACCCGACTACGGATAAGCGGTTGAAGATGGATGGATGGATGGATGTACCTGTACACAAGATGTAACAATAAAGTACAACCTTCTCTCTCTCTCTCTCTCTCTCTCTCTCTCTCTCTCCCTCCCCCTCCCCCCCTCTCTCCCCTCCCCCAGGCGTTCGAGGACATCTACATAGAGCAGAGGCGGGTGGTGAAGGTGATCCTGGAGTTTGCCGACAAGATCTTCACCTACGTCTTCATACTGGAGATGCTCCTCAAGTGGGTCGCCTACGGCTTCAAGAAGTACTTCACCAACTACTGGTGCTGGCTGGACTTCCTCATCGTCGACGTAAGTCTCCATCGGGAGGTTCTCCGGCGTTCCGTTCTTGGCCCCTTTTGGTGTTTTAAGCAATTGTGTCTCATGCTTTACGCTATTGAAAAAATAGCAGATCTATACAAGCTCGTAGCGTAGATCTGCTATTTTTTTGAAAAATCGAGAAAATGTGGCGCACGTCTTTGGATATTATATTCTTTCAGAGCGAACGTTTTTAACTCAAATCTTTGCTGACTAAAATATATTTAAAAAAAAAAACATATTACACACATAAAAACCCCAGGAAAGTGTTTCTTGTCTCCCAAACATGATTCAAATAAGCTCTAAGGGGTGAAGTGGCCCTTTAAGTATAAAAATAAATTACTAACATATTTGTATACTTGCCACGCGCTGAGGCTGGTAGATCTGCTATTTTTGGAAAGTGTACTATAGATTGAAAAAGAATGCACCAAGTACAGTGCAACTCAAACTGAAGTGATATTGATTAATTCTAATCTATTAATGTCATTAATGATAATGATTAATCCTGCACAGCTAATGTGTCCAACAATTATCCCTTTTTATTATGTTCTTTCTGTCTTTATTTCTTTCTTTCTTTCTAATTATTGGTTATATGTTCATTCATTCATTCATTCATTCATCTTTTAAGGTAATTGATGATGATGATGATGATGATGATGATGATGATGATGATTAGTAATTTCAGAACTACAGGTGAGAATGTTTGTAAATAAACCCATAGGTTGATATGTACAGTATGGGTCAAATGTCTATACTTTAACCCATTTAGGCCTGAAAAAAATCTTCTAAATCAGTGGTGTCAAACTGGTGATCCGTGGGCATTTTGCGGCCTGCGAAGACGTCCAATGCGGCCTGCGAAATTTTCAAAAAAAGTTAATCAACACTAACTCTAAGCCAGTGCTCTGAGCAGTGCTTGCTTCTAAGCAAGGGATGGAGGGGGAGGCGCTGCCCCCTCCCTTCGACTGCCTTAATTGCTCTGGCTCAGCTGTGACAATGAGTAGCTAAGTACCAAGAATTCACATTTCATCCAATGCGGCCCCCACCCCAAACTGATTTTGACATCCCTGTTCTAAATCCTACAGTTTTCTGAAATAAATATTTTCACGATTTTTCAAAAATAGCAGACCTACAAGCTCGTAGCGCGCCACTCGGTGGCGCGCTATGAGCTTGTAGATCTGCTCAAAATGGGTTGAATATAATATATTGCTCTATAGGTACTAGGGCTCAATTTTCGTCACCGCTAAACGCCTTATCCCTAAACTTCTTTGCCTTTTTTTACTATTTTGAAAAACATTTTTGAATAGTTCAACTAGCCAATCTACATTGACATGTTGTGAGCTTGTAGACTGGCCATTTTAACTACTCAAAAATGTTTTGCAAAATGGTAAAAAAAGCCAAAGAAGTTTAGGGGTAAGGGGTTTAGCGGTGACGAAAATGGAGCCCCTAAGCAACTAGTCAACAATTCGACTATAGTAAATCCACCTGTCGACCTTGTTGGTGACTAGTTGATAAGAAAAAAAATGGTTTTTTCCCCGATTTTGTAGGCCTCAAGATCAGGTAGATTATAGTTATAGTCACCAATGTACACAGTTTTTGAATGTACAAATATTTATTTCCAAAAATATACTTAATGTAATTTTTGTATTTTTTGAGTGGTGCAAACCACTCCAACAACTGTTTTTTTTTGAGTGGTGCAAACCACTCCAACAACTGGCTTTGTTAGTACCCGTGTGTGTTTGTGCCTGTACGGGTGAGCATGGTTGCTATGGTTAGTATGTGACGTCACTGACATCACCGACATCACGTCAGAGTGATCTCTGAGTAGTTGCACCACTCAGTTCACACTGGTGTGATTTTTACATAATAGGTAGTTAAACAACTAGGCAACTAGTGAACTAGTAAAAATGACTAGAAGTGAATGCCCTAGTAGGTACTGCTTACTCACACTTGGTGTCATTTCTATTTCTGTGTTCAACATTCCATGTGCAAGGTGATTTACGCATTTGAATAGTCTGTATTTCCGCATACGTAAATACGGACTTAAGTGGGGAAAATCCCCGATTTCTTGCCCTGGTAGATATCATTGTTCTAACAAGATACGATTTTTTATCCAACAGCCACATTAGAAGCTATACATGCATATCCATTGCCAGTGGCATGCACAGACATTTAGAGGGGCAGGTGCTCAAGTGAAAAAAAGGGCACCTTGTGCAGCGCATGGAACTGGCCGGTTGCCTTAATAGTGTGAGATTTATAGATTTGGGGCCTAAATAATATATTAGAAGCTTTTTATCAAGAATTGATCAATGTCACCATGGTCCACATACTGTACACTGTACACTGTAAAAACAAAAGTGCTCCAGCACCCCCTAGTGTCTATTTGTGCATGCCACTGTCCATTGCATGTTTGAAGTCCCTGGTCAGGTGTCCTGTAGATTCCATTGAATGTCATTGAACTCCCTGACCACCGGGGGGTGTTCTGTAATAGATTCCATTGAATGTCATTGAACTCCCTGACCACCGGGGGTGTTCTGTAATAGATTCCATTGAATATCATTGAACTCCCTGACCACCGGGGGGTGTTCTGTAATAGATTCCATTGAATGTCATTGAACTCCCTCACCACCGGGGGGGTGTTCTGTAACAGATTCCATTGAATGTCATTGAACTCCCTGACCACCGGGGGGTGTTCTGTAACAGATTCCATTGAATGTCATTGAACTCCCTGACCACTGGGGGTGTTCTGTAATAGATTCCATTGAATGTCATTGAACTCCCTGACCACTGGGGGTGTTCTATATAGATTCCATTGAATGTCATTGAACTCCCTGACCACCGGGGGGTGTTCTGTAACAGATTCCATTGAATGTCATTGAACTCCCTGACCACCGGGGGGTGTTCTGTAATAGATTCCATTGAATGTCATTGAACTCCCTGACCACCGGGGGGTGTTCTGTAATAGATTCCATTGAATGTCATTGAACTCCCTGACCACCGGGGGGTGTTCTGTAATAGATTCCATTGAATGTCATTGAACTCCCTGACCACCGGGGGGTGTTCTGTAATAGATTCCATTGAATGTCATTGAACTCCCTGACCACCGGGGGTGTTCTATATAGATTTCTCTGCTGGGCATGCTGGCTCATGCCATCAGCGTTGACCAGATCGCCACCATGAGAGTGCTGAGAACGTTTCGGGCTTTGAGGCCCCTCCGCGCTGTGTCCCGCTTCGCTGGGATGAGGGTAAGACGCCGAAAGAAGCCCCTCCCCCCCCCTGGGACAGTACGGACCAATCAGAACCCTCCAGCACCCTCTGGAGACCATCTTTAGACTGCAGAGGTGTGCACTCCAGACTTGGACTCGAGTAAAAAAAAATGACTTTAGGACTTCAACGCCAAATTAATCGAGACTTGACTTGACTTGACTTGATAACTTCCAACAAGCTTAATAGGACTTATTGGCGTTCGATATAAAACGTTTTGGACCTGGGACTTGCCCAGTCTCGCAAGCCTCCCACAATTTTCAAATGCTCTGACAATGATCAAGTGATGAAACGGATGTGAAGCCCCCTCACCAATTCCGTTTCGTCTTTACAGTTGCGGAAATGTATCATCGAAGCATACAATATAGCTTGCTGCTTACCAATAATGGAAACTGTAGTTCCAGATACTATAGCATTTGGAGATTGTGGAATTGTTGTCTGGCTATGCGAGACTAGGACTTGCCTGTACTTATTGGGACGACTTGACTGTACTGTACTTGCAAAACAGTGACTTTGTGCCACCTCTGACTAGCCCTCTATCGAGCATTGCTCCACTGCTTAAACCCAGCAGTAGTGTTAGCTCCAGCGTGTCTGCTACACTGTGGTTGATGGTTCTATTCCTGCTTGGCTTGGATGGCTGGCTTCAGGGATCTCTCTCTCTCTCTCTCTCTCTCTCTCTCTCTCTCTCTCTCTCTCTCTGACATAGTCACATCCTTTGGGGCTTGTTTTCGTTCACCTGTCTGGCAACACTGGCGGTCTTGCCCTGATGCTGTGAGCATCATTGCTATTATGCATTGTGCTCAGCCTACTATTTTGTGTCAAAATGGCTGCTGTGGAATAAAAGCTCAATTTGAACACCCTCCAGGTGTGCAGAGGTCGGTGTCGTATACAGAAGATATAGCCTACTAATAATCCTCTCCTCCACAGCTGCAATTAACCATAAACAATACAAAGTTTCTAATTGTTCTAAACACGTTATCGTTTTTATTATTATTATTACTTATTTGTTCCACAGGGTGTGACATGTGATTGTGTTGCAGTTATTTCAGCTGTTAACTCAACAGGACAAGACTCGGCCTGTCTCCATGTTCCTACAACAGTGTTCAGTTCTGCACCAGTTGGACAAGATGGCAGCACATGGTGTTTGTCCACGTACAAACGGGTGTACGTTTGTACGTGTGTACGTGTGTACAAACACGTCTGGGTCCCACCCGTTCTCCCCCCCACCCCTTCTCTCTCATTCTCTCTAATCCTGATGGCCCTGATTTCTTTCGCAGGTTAGCTCTGATTAGCATCCAAGCTAATGTTCCTGCGGCTCTCTCCCTCTCTCTCCCTTATCTTCCGTTGTTCTTTCATTGGTCTTTTAGGTCTCTCTCTCTCTCTCCCTTATCTTCCGTTGTTCTTTCATTGGTCTTTTAGGTCTCTCTCTCTCTCTCTCCCTCCCTCCTCTCTCTCTCTCTCTCTCTCTCTCTCTCTCTCTCTCTCTCTCTCTCTCTCTCTAATCCTGATGGCCCGCATTCTTTCACAGGTTAGCTCTGATTAGCCTACAAGCTAATACTCTCGACTCTCGGCTCTCTCTCTCTCTCTCTCTCTCTCTCTCTCTCTCTCTCTCTCTCTCTCTCTCCCCCGCTCCAGGTGTCATTGGTCAGTCTGGTAGCTAACACGTTGGGTTATTCAGAGTTTGCAGCCATCAAATCGTTGAGGACCCTCAGAGCGCTGCGGCCCCTCAGGGCTCTCTCCAGATTTGAAGGGATGAGGGTAAGACAGACAGTATTAAAACCAACCAATCAAAACACACCCGGACCCCAATAATACGGTTGAGAATCCCGAAAACCTATAGGGGGAGACCCAGCGCCCCCCCGCCAGGCAAACGCGATGCAGTACGCACTGTGCGTAGGGCAACTTTGCTGAGGGGGGCAACAAAATGCGCCATGCTGATCCTCATAATTATATTTTTCTCCGCGGCTCCGCCGATTAACTCCTTTAGCGGCATCTACTGCTAGCATGCGCACGCCTAAGAAATGCCGCCAGGTCTGCTCTCACTCTACGGAGCTTGTTCCGGGTTATTCAGGAAGGTGGGGGGGCCTTGGCCGCCTTTGTGAGGAGCACATCAACACCTCTCGCATTGAGGTTCAGCGAAAGCGAAACTCAGCACACACAGACAAACATATCATAACCAAATAGTCAGCCCCTAGCCAGTCCTTGGGGAGAACTTTGGAACAGTATTCCAAAACTTAATTTTTTTATTTTATTTTTAATCACACTGTCAGAGCTGGTGTGTGGAGTGTGGACTTCACGTCTGCTATACAAGTACTGTACGATAACCAGTGTCCATCTGTCTGTGGACAGCTAATCTCCGGAACCGTTGGCCCAGTTGAGGTGAAACTGTGCACACAATTTGTTTAGGATCAAGCCAAGACAAACAGTGAAAATAGCAAAATACAGCAGGAGGACAGTGTGTTCCTGCAGGTTAAACACCATCACACTATGTACTGCAGTAATGGGGCTGATAATAACTGCTGCCATAGAGGGAAATGATGAGTAACAAGCAACACAAAGAAAATCAATATTAGATAGTCATATCTGTCGGGTGAAACAAACGCTGTGTCTCTGTTGTGCATCTTTCCTGCTCTCCAGTTAGCTCATAGCCTTAGCCGCGCTCCACCGTGGTGTGTGCATATGGGTGTTGGGTGAAAGCAGTCCTTCCGCGGTATGCGTGTGTAGCTTATAGGAGGCAGCCAATCGTGACTATAGGTCTCTAGTCGCTACTACGCGATTGGCTGGCAGCGTTTCAGAGTATGAGGTCAGACTCCCATTGGCTTAGGCGGCGTTTCAGAGTATGGGGTCGGGTCAGACTCACATTGGCTTAGGCGGTGTTTCAGAGTATGGGGTCAGACTCACATTGGCTTAGGCGGCGTTTCAGAGTATGGGGTCAAGACTCACATTGGCTTAGGCGGCGTTTCAGAGTATGGGGTCAGACTCCCATTGGCTTAGGTGGCGTTTCAGAGTATGGGGTCTGATTCCCATTGGCTTAGGCGGCATGGGGTGGGACTCCCATTGATGATTAGCTCGCGCCATTGATGACAAGGTCGCTTACATGTCATGAGCTGTCATTAGTCAGGTTTCACCTAGACTGGAACCTATGCTTTCTATGGCCTAGGCAGCTCCCGGCAGGATCCGCTGGGAGAAACTACATGCAGCTGCATGACATGAGACTAATTAATTAGAGCGACAGAGAGAGAGAGGAGTGTGTGTGTGTGTGTGTGTGTGCGTCAATTTAACAAAGGTGCAGACGATCAGAAATCAGCAGAGAGTGAACGACGTTTGCGCTACTCTATGCCGAATTGAAGTGGACTCAGCCCCAGACCTTTTTTTCTCTCCCTTGAAATAAAAACATCTGGGTTTCCCGAGGCTATACACTAAATCCCAGCCTTTAGGTTATAAACACATTTGTAACACTTTTTAAACGTGTCACAGTGTTTAGATTATAAACAGAAGAACATGTTTAATTGCCAGTAACACTTTTTAAACACATAAACGTGTTTGGTTCTTATACAATCAAAGTCAGTCATATAGGTGTTTAGAATTCGAACACTAGGTGTTCTCGTGAGGTGTTTGAGTGTACTCGTATTCTACTGTATTTTATGACCATTAATAAACATCTGGGTGTTATTATTACACACTGGTGTTTAGGTTTTAAACGCGTCACATGTTCCAGGGATTTACTTACCGGGTTTCACCTGACAAAAAACCCCAAACAGACATATTGTTTCATGTAAACACGGGGCAAAGTTGCATACTATGACGTTTATGCCATACATAAATCAAGTATTTGACATATTCCCAGTAGTTCTGTGGCCTCGGGTGTGTTTGGGTGCGTTGGTTTTCGTGCGTGCCGCAGTGGTGCCGTTCCAGCAACGTGTTGTCTCAACTCCTATCATCAGTGTTCCAACCATGGCTAACATCAGTGTTGTGTCTAACGTCAGTGTTGTGTCTAACATGTTGTGTCTAACATCAGTGTTCCCGTCATGTCTAAGGCCTCACTCACACGGACGCAACAGATTGCTGTATGCTTGTTGTATACAAAGGGTGTGACACAGCTTGCCCCAATGCATTTCCAATGGGAGTCACATGGTTTGACACATTTGTGTTGTATGAGGGGGAGGGGCGCAGTCGAAACACAGCCGAAAGCCATACAACAGCTTGTAGTCCAAAATGTGGACTACAAACCATGTGACTTCCATTGGAAATGCATTGGGGCGGCCATGACACTCACAACATTCATACAACAAGCATGCATCAATGTTTTAAAGGGTCTGAGTGAAGCCTAAATCGTGTCCAGTGGTGGAAAGTAACTATTAAGTACATTTACATAAGTACGGTACTTGAGTACAAATGGAGGTATTTGTACTTTACTTGAGTATTTCCAATTTCCAATTATTTTACTTCTACTACATCTCAGAGGCAAATATTGTACTTTTATTCCACTGCATTTATTTGAAAACTCTTAGTTAGTTAATTAGTTAGTTAGTTAGTTAGTTAGTTAGTCTTTCATTATTATTACAAATCATACATTAAACACTTCAGCCTTATATACATTTTGGCCATTTGAAAATAGCTGGTCTACAAGCTCACAATGCGTCACATTATAGTCTTTCTATATTGCAGTAAGCTATTGATACTTTTACTTAAGTAAAACATTTGAGTACTTTCTCCACCAATTGTTCCCATTGTGTCTAACATCAGCACCGTGTTAAAGGGCCACTTCACCCATCTTCATATAATTGGTCCTCACCTGATGCTCATTTTAAGATGACACCAATTATATGCAATTAAGATGAGGTTGAAAATGGGCGAAGTGCTCCTTTAGAAATGTAAATGTTATCAGTGTTAATTAAACTTCACTCTGTTGTGTTCTGTGTTTTTCTCACTGTGTTTGAAACGGCAACACATATCATCACATTGTATTACCTTAACTTCTAATGTGCGTGCGTGGCTGCGTGCGTGTTTACCATTAAACAGTATTACATGTAGTGTTTAACATCTCTCTGCTTGTGTTCATTTATATATTTAGTGCATCTGGTTTTGACCCATGGCTGTCATGACCTCCATGTCCTCTCTGTCCATTCCTGTTCCTCTCCTCTCCTCTCCTCTCCTCTCCTCTCCTCTCCTCTCCTCTCCTCTCCTCTCCTCTCCTCTCCTCTCCTCTCCTCTCCTCTCCTCTCCTCTCATTGGGTGTGTATTGCGTCGGTGGTGGTGTGTGTATTCAGTGTGTATATTTCATGGGTGTGTGTATACAGCACCAAAGTCTGACGTCAATATCTCTAGAGGGCGCTATTCCATGAGTCCGTGTATAATTGTAGTATTTAAATTTGTATTATAATACCCATAAGGGGGATCTTAGATTGTCTCATATAAGAACTGCGTTTGAAAAATAAACAAAACATCCTGGACGTTTCACTCATATGGATATGAAGAATCAACTGAGGCCAATGTTACTGCCGAATTAGTTACATTTTCGCTAGAAACAGTAACAGTAACATAATGAGTAAACAATACAGAGAGACATCCTCCATGACAACATGGCCGAGACAGTTTGGACCACAATTCAAGTTGTACAGTATGAGACGATTTTTAGATGACCAACAATGGTATTTTCCATATGGAGAAATTAGTTTTGCAACCCTGCAGGGGATGAGCGAGTGACGTCTGGACTTTGGTGCTCTATTGCGCCCAGATGGTGCGTGTGTGTATATATCTCATGGGTGTGTATTGCGTCCAGGTGCGTGCGTGTATATCTCATGGGTGTGTATTGCGTCCAGGTGGTGGTCAATGCCCTCATAGGAGCCATCCCCTCCATCATGAACGTACTGCTGGTCTGTCTGATCTTCTGGCTGATCTTCAGCATCATGGGAGTCAACCTGTTTGCCGGTATGTAACCCTACAGTGTTGGAAGAAGTACTACTCACAGATTATTACTTGCGCAAGCAGAGCGTGCAAGTAATGTTATCAGTCAGGTGCTACGATGCTTATGTCCCTTAGCAGCATATGATATGACGTCATATGCTGGCACGAAGCAGACCGTGCAGGTATGTTTTCCTTCATGCTACGAAGCGTAGCATGAAGATATGTACCAATGTCCCTTAGCAGCAAAATATATGACGTCATATGCTGGCACGGGACATACGGAAGCAGACCGTGCAGGTATGTTTTCCGCGTATGTCCCATGACGTGATGAAGATATGTGCCAGGGTATAATTGGTTTACGATGGTGACGTAATGATGATATGTTTCAGTGTCAGGTGGATTAAAAAAGGGACATACGCATCAAACCACCCGAGTAACCACATTATACCACTAATCAACTCAGAAATTATATATACATACATATAGTCATATACACATATATAGACATACCGGTATTATTATTATTATTATTTATGGCTCCGAGACATGGACACTTTCAAAGAAATTAGAGAAACGGCTGGATGGCACTTACACCCGCCTTCTAATGAGAGCGCAAAGTCTGACTTGGAAGAGCCACCCATCGACTTCTCTAATATACGGCAATCTTCCCTGTGTTTCTTCACTAGTCTGGCGTGGCAGTGTTGAAATCCATGATCTCGACCGTGGTCGAAAAATGATGATTATTTTATTAAAAATCAACACCAATCTAGAAATACATTTAAAAGTGTCAGTATATACTATAGGCCTACTTGATTAAGAGATGTTTACTCGCATTGTGATTATAGGGTTGTCCCGATCGGATCAGGTGATCGGAAATCGGGGGCCGATCGCGTCATTTTCAAATGATCGGAATCGGATCGGGAGCAAAAAAAAAGAAAACGTGATCGGGACATCCCTAGTATCAATATTATATCCATATTATGATATTAGACTGGATATTGTCTGTGATTTGGGATATTGTGCTATTGTGAAATAAACATGTTCTATAAAAATATCGGATCGGGAAAAATCGGCAGATGCTCAAAATCTTATGATCGGATCGGGAGCAAAAAAATAAAAACGTGATCGGGACATCCTTAATCGTGACCCATCAAAATGCTGGGTGCACTAGTGCAGTGGTTCCCAAAGTGGGGTCCGGGGACCCCCAGGGGCCCTTGAAGGAGTTCCAGGGGGTCCCCAGCTAAATGATAGTTTGGAACCAAATGGACCCTTATGGGTCTGTAACTCTGAGAGTGTACACATGGAACCAACGGGTCCATTTGGTTCCATTTGCACACTGCCATTAAATGGGGGTCTGTAGCGGTGTTGTTTTCGTCAGGCATGACGATAGCGTAAATGACGACGTCAACGGACCATTTTTCAGGACGAATATCTGACGTTGACGGAATAAACACAAAAGATTCAGGACGAGACTGACGCTGACGAGCAGCTTTGAAATAGAGGACTAGGGCCTCTGGAAATGACTGGAGTAGAGCTGGTACACTTATGGATGGACTCCGATAAAATAATCACAGGAGAGCTGCTTCTTTTAGTGTCTTTACGTGCAGTCTACGAAATACAAATAAACATAATCAAAGTATCATCAAATAATTCTTACATGAACCAAAATACTGCTTAAACCCATCTACAGTAGGTAGGCCTATAGCACAGGCATCAAACATATAATTCTCCATAAAGTAAATGACATTTGCATATTCAGAACATACACAAATATTATAACAACATGACGGTATATATAAAGGAAAGCACCATATTCTACAATAAACAATAAGAACTTACTTTTACTGTCATGAACACGCACAGTCAGAGAGGAAAATAAAACACTGCTCCTCAGGTCAAACTGAGCAGAATACTGAGTGAGAAAAGCATGCAAGCTGAACCTAATCACAATTATTACTAGGGCATCCAATCAGCCTTGCTGTGTCAACGAGTCCTTTGCATTGCGTTGCCAACGAGTCCTTTGCATTGCATAA
Source organism: Electrona antarctica (assembly GCF_951216825.1). NCBI lineage: Eukaryota > Metazoa > Chordata > Actinopteri > Myctophiformes > Myctophidae > Electrona > Electrona antarctica. The sequence goes on along the minus strand of NC_136801.1, from coordinate 41,437,279 downwards.
CCCTCCCTCGGTTACTTTACACACACAGCGTGTGCACACACACACACACACACACACACACACACACACACACCCTCCCTCGGTTACTTTACTCTATCTCACGCAGCGCGCACACACACGCACACACACACACACACACACACACAATTCTCCATGACTGTAGGTAGGAACTCTAATTAAATCCTTATGCAGAGATGAAATGTTAATTGTATTGTAAACTAAACTTTTTCTTTTTTTTTAGTTTGACAAACATTCTAAGCCCTGGGCCCTCCCCCTCTCTTCACTGCAAGTGCTCTGATGCACGTGTGTGAGTGCATGCCATAGGGTGATTTTTTCCCCTTGAGTAGCCTATAGTAATGATGAGGCATTTTTATTTTTTATTGCTAATGATGAATAGGCTAGTTGTATTGTTATTATCCATAATTACAATCTTCAAACTGAGATATATTTTATGATAATAGCTTACTGTTCAGTCATCATAAAATATATAATTTAGGATATGATTGTAATACGGATGGTACAAAAATAAATACATCTTTTATTTTTGACTAAAGCGGGACTAAAACTTTTTCATCGACTAAACTGACTAAAACTGACAAACCCTTTCGAGTTTCCGTCGACTAAAACTAGACAAACTATCAAGGATGGAAATGACTAAAATGTGACTAAAACTAATAATAATTTCGTCAAAAGACTAAGACTGACTAAAACAAAAAATTGCCTGCCAAAAACAACACTGGTCTGTAGACTAAAATAAATGCATGTCAAACTGGCGGGTTGAGAATCACTGCTAGAGCCGTCACAATCTTCTCTTATGGGGGTCCCTGGCATATCTCTTCAAATGGGGGTCCGCGGGCCGATTGGTGTCAATTTGGGGGTCTTTGACATGACAAAGTTTGGGAACCACTGCACTAGTGTTTGGGAAGTCTCTCTTTACTCCACGTGTGTGTGTTTACTTGGCTTATTGTGCTTAGTCACTCTGGACCTTTTTTTGCAGGGAAGTACGGTCGCTGCATGAACAAAACAGGCTTCGTCTACAACGCCTCGTTCATCAACAACAAGAGCGAGTGTCTGTCCCTCAACGACCCGCAGTTCTACTGGAGCAAGGTCAAGGTCAACTTCGACAACGTGGGGGCGGGCTACCTGGCCCTGCTGCAAGTGGTGAGTGAGTGAGTGGTGCGCTGCTTGCTAAGCTAGCCTGGGGTCCACCTGCTGCTAAGCTAGCCTGGGGTCCACCTGCTGCTAAACTAGCCTGGGGTCCACCTGCTGCTAAGGTAGCCTGGGGTCCACCTGCTGCTAAGGTAGCCTGGGGTCCACCTGCTGCTAAGCTAGCCTGGGGTCCACCTGCTGCTAAGGTAGCCTGGGGTCCACCTGCTGCTAAGCTAGCCTAGGGTCCACCTGCTGCTAAGCTAGCCTAGGGTCCACCTGCTGCTAAGCTAGCCTGGGGTCCACCTGCTGCTAAGGTAGCCTGGGGTCCACCTGCTGCTAAGCTAGCCTAGGGTCCACCTGCTGCTAAGCTAGCCTGGGGTCCACCTGCTGCTAAGGTAGCCTGGGGTCCACCTGCTGCTAAGCTAGCCTAGGGTCCACCTGCTGCTAAGCTAGCCTGGGGTCCACCTGCTGCTAAGCTAGCCTGGGGTCCACCTGCTGCTAAGCTAGCCTGGGGTCCACCTGCTGCTAAGCTAGCCTGGGGTCCACCTGCTGCTAAGCTAGCCTGGGGTCCACCTGCTGCTAAGCTAGCCTGGGGTCCACCTGCTGCTAAGCTAGCCTGGGGTCCACCTGCTGCTAAGCTAGCCTGGGGTCCTCCTGAGTTCCTCATCCTCAGTGCCGTCGCTACGTATACGCGCAATACGCACTGCGAGAAGTTGCACGAGCGCCGCGAACGGGCGCGGCGCGACCTGGCGCAGCACAAACGGGATGAACCGAGGTGAATATTTAAATTCAAGTCTGAACGCACCTTTAGGGGGGGCAACAAAATGTGCCAAAAAGTGCTATGCCGACCCTCATGATACAAAAAAATTCTCCGCGGCTCCGTCGCGTAATAAGGAGCAGCCGTGTGTGCGTCCTCAGAAATAGCAAAAGAATATCTGATGAGAAAATGCAGCACTCTCATCGGGGGGGGGGGGGCAGAACAAATATATATAGGGCAACCAAATGGTCAGCTACGTCCCTGATCCTCCCGCTCCCATCTGGTCTCTCTCGGGCAGAGACGCCGTACTCCGATCAAATGCTGATCGGAGGGGAGCGATATGCGTCCACTAGAGGCGGGATCAACGCGAGACTGATGACGTATTGACGCGCTGCCACAGTGCAAATGTAAACGCAACCTATATATATATAATAATTATTATTATTATTATTACATAAACAAAATATATAATAATAATAATAATAATAATAATAATAATAATAATAAATAATGATGCCAGAAATGTGCCGACTCAAATCACAGTGGTTAGCATGCAGGATGAGACTGAGGGAGAGAGAAAGAGATGCAACATCGTCGCATCTGATCAATTTCTATGCGCACGCACGCACGCACGCACGCACGCACGCACGCACGCACGCACGCACGCACGCACGCACGCACGCACGCACGCACGCACGCACGCACGTGGCTCAGGGGTAGAGTGGCTGGATGGGAACCGCAAGGTTGCCAGTTCGAACCCGGGCTCCCCCAGAGTTAGTGTCGAAGTGTCCTTGAGCAAGACACTGAACCCCTAATTGCTCCTGATGTGCAGGTTGGTACCTTGCATGGTTTCCCCCGGCATCGGTGTATGAATGTGTGTGTGAATGGGTGAATGTAATGCACAATCTATGTAAAGCGCCTTGGATAAAGGCGCTATATAAATGCACCATTTACGCACGCACGCACGCACGCACGCACGCACGCACGCACGCACGCACGCACGCACGCACGCACGCACGCACACACACACACACACACACACACACACACACACACGCAAACAGTAGAATGGACATAAAGACTCACAAGTCACCAGTCACCACTATGCTATACAAACGGACGGTCGGACAACAGTCTAGCTGCACTTCCCACAGAGTTCCACATTGTTTTCATGTTGTTAAAAAGGTGAATTTGAGAGCGAGTCCACAACTTATAAATAATCCATTGCGATTGAGAGAAGTCAAGGCGCTCTGACAGAAAAACCCCACCACTGACGGGTGGGGCTCACCTCTGCCCCACCCCCTCCTGGTGCTGCGGCCATCTTGGATCCTAAAACACAGAGAGAGAGGTGGGGCCGAGAAAGCCCCTTATTGAGTACTTTTAGTTTTTTTTTCTCCACAACTGTCCATCGGCTCAGCTTGATTTGTGCACCGCTCGATCCACGCTCCGCACATCAGGCCCCGCCCAGGCGTCCACTCAGCAGCCACAATACACACTACACACTAAACACTACACACTAAACACCAAACACCAGGGATGTGCACAAATAGACATCAAAGGGGGCTTCAGCCCCTGCCCTTTTACCCCATCTGCAAAACAACTGCCCTTTCCAGACCATGAATGCAGCATTTACCATGGTGGAAGAAATGCACATGCCCTCCTCTCCTTTCCATTCCATGACGGAGGGTATAGCATTCAGGGGAATTGCTCTTTTTTCTCCTGAACTTGAACATTTTGCATTGAACAAATTTGTTTAGAACACCAAACACATTCTGAAACACATTCGCTTCCAGCACAAACGCGTCCCCATCAGCTTAAAGCAGTGGTTCTATAAACATTTTCATGTCAAGGAAGATATGCCAGGGATCCCCATAAAAGAACATTTAGGGGCTCCATTCTCGTCAACGCTAAACCCCTTATCCCTACACTTTTACTATTTTGAAAAACATTTTTGAATAGTTCAACTAGCCAATCTATACATTGACACGTTGTGAGCTTGTAGACTCATGGCCATTCTAGCTATTCAACAATGTTTTGCAAAATAGTAAAATAGGCAAAGAAGTTTAGGGATAAGGGGTTTAGAGGTGACGAAAAAGGAGCCCTTAATGTTCCAAACGTCCCACGTTATAGTAGTTATTCAGTCATCTTCTTTTGTCTGTGAATTGTGCGGAGGAGGTTCACCTGCTGCTAAGCTAGCCTGGGGTCCACCTGCTGCTAAGGTAGCCTGGGGTCCACCTGCTGCTAAGCTAGCCTAGGGTCCACCTGCTGCTAAGCTAGCCTGGGGTCCACCTGCTGCTAAGCTAGCCTGGGGTCCACCTGCTGCTAAGCTAGCCTAGGGTCCACCTGCTGCTAAGCTAGCCTGGGGTCCACCTGCTGCTAAGCTAGCCTAGGGTCCACCTGCTGCTAAGCTAGCCTGGGGTCCACCTGCTGCTAAGCTAGCCTAGGGTCCACCTGCTGCTAAGCTAGCCTGGGGTCCACCTGCTGCTAAGCTAGCCTGGGGTCCACCTGCTGCTAAGCTAGCCTGGGGTCCACCTGCTGCTAAGCTAGCCTGGGGTCCACCTGCTGCTAAGCTAGCCTGGGGTCCACCTGCTGCTAAGCTAGCCTGGGGTCCACCTGCTGCTAAGCTAGCCTAGGGTCCACCTGCTGCTAAGCTAGCCTGGGGTCCACCTGCTGCTAAGCTAGCCTGGGGTCCACCTGCTGCTAAGCTAGCCTGGGGTCCACCTGCTGCTAAGCTAGCCTAGGGTCCACCTGCTGCTAAGCTAGCCTGGGGTCCACCTGCTGCTAAGCTAGCCTGGGGTCCACCTGCTGCTAAGCTAGCCTAGGGTCCACCTGCTGCTAAGCTAGCCTGGGGTCCACCTGCTGCTAAGCTAGCCTAGGGTCCACCTGCTGCTAAGCTAGCCTGGGGTCCACCTGCTGCTAAGCTAGCCTAGGGTCCACCTGCTGCTAAGCTAGCCTGGGGTCCACCTGCTGCTAAGCTAGCCTGGGGTCCACCTGCTGCTAAGCTAGCCTGGGGTCCACCTGCTGCTAAGCTAGCCTGGGGTCCACCTGCTGCTAAGCTAGCCTGGGGTCCACCTGCTGCTAAGCTAGCCTGGGGTCCACCTGCTGCTAAGCTAGCCTGGGGTCCACCTGCTGCTAAGCTAGCCTGGGGTCCACCTGCTGCTAAGCTAGCCTGGGGTCCACCTGCTGCTAAGCTAGCCTGGGGTCCACCTGCTGCTAAGCTAGCCTGGGGTCCACCTGCTGCTAAGCTAGCCTGGGGTCCACCTGCTGTTAAGCTAGCCTGGGGTCCACCTGCTGCTAAGCTAGCCTGGGGTCCACCTGCTGCTAAGCTAGCCTGGGGTCCACCTGCTGCTAAGCTAGCCTGGGGTCCACCTGCTGCTAAACTAGCCTGGGGTCCACCTGCTGCTAAGCTAGCCTGGGGTCCACCTGCTGCTCGGATTGCAGACTTACATGCATGGGACCAAAGCTTGCTGTATGGTATTATAGAATGACTTATTCTAGACTGTACTGACGTGGGAAAGTTTGGAAAATATACAGCTTAGTGAATCGGGCCCAATGTATTTTTTTTAATAAGACAGACATAAAAATCCTGTGTGGTTCAATGAATATTCACCATGCCGAGAGGGGGACTCGAGTCATCAGAAGTGGACGTCGCACCACTTACTCAGCTCTCTCTCTCTCTCTCTCTCTCTCTCTCTCTCTCTCTCTGATGGGCTGCAATCAAACAGTCTGTGTCTGAGAGCGTTTTATTTTTAGAGTAATTTCAGAAGAGGAGAGAGCGAGAGAGAGAAAGAGAGAGAGAGAGAGAGAGAGAGAGAAGGCGAGAGAAAACTCCACTCCTCTGTAAGTTTCAGCGTTGTCGGTATACAGGTGAGAGGGTCGTCATAGCGACGGCCCACTCAGCTCCTCTCTCTCCGTCACATCGTGTGTGTTTGGCCGGTCGCCATGGCGACCGTCGGCGGGGGCAACCCTCCCATTAGCGCACCTGGAAATAGCTGCCTTCTAGCGTCTCTGACACGCGCACACAGTGAAACGCGCACACAGTGACACACGGACAGTGACACGCACGCACAAACACACACACAGTGACACACGCACAGTGACACGCACGCACACACACACACAGTGACACACACACACAGTGACACACACACACACAGTGACACGCGCACACAGTGACATGCGCACACAGTGACACACACACACAGTGACACGCGCACACAGTGACACGCGCACACAGTGACACGCGCACACACACACACACACACACACACACACACACACACACACACACACACACACACACACACACACACACAGTGACACACACACACAGTGACACACACACAGTGACACACACACACAGTGACACGCACACAGTGACACACACACACAGTGACACACACACAGTGACACACACACTCCTGAATAGTTTTCATTTAGTTTCAGTCACATTTTAGTCACCTGAAATGTTTTGTAGTGTTAGTCTAGTTTTAGTCGACTAAATCTACAGTTGATTTAGTCGACTAAAATGTATGTTGCGGCGGGCCTTGATGCCGTCGTAATGATTGATTTTTCACTTGCTGAAAATAGCAGATCTACAAGCTCACAACGTGAGCTTCTAAATCTGCTATTTTCAGCATGCAAGTGTATAAATGTAGGTAGTCGACGGACATTTTTCGTCTTAGTTTTAGTCGACAAAATCAACACCTTAACTTAAAGAAAACACTTAAAAAATAAATAAAAAAACACACACGCATGCACACATACACACACTAAAGAAAACTTTAAAAAAAACGTAACTTAAAAAAAGAGAGAACTTAAAAAAGTACGTCATTTATTCTAATTGTTGTTATTGCAATTTACGAGCTGCGTTCGCTTCCTGCGTTCGCTCGTCTTACTTGTGATAGTAGATATTTGCTGCTACAGTATACAGTCCAGTCCCGTCAGAGCAATTCGCCATTTGTCAAGTCCCGCCTGTGCATTGTGCCCCTCTTCGCACCCATTGGTTGCCGTTTCGTGGCTGGACTAAAATCCTTTCTCTCCATCCACTACTATTGAAATAACATATTTTTCAGTTGCTTCATATTGATATTCTGTGCATTCAATTCTTATTTTAAACTTGGTGTCAGTAAAATAGGAACATCACAGGTGCAGCATGGTGACTGGGCATATTGTTTTTAGTTTTTTCCAAAGATTATGTTTTAGCAAATTCAACATAAACAAGGTGGAACCAGGGCGGAACAAGGCGGAACGAGCCTGCTGGTAAGTCAGCCAGGGACCAATCAGAAGGCTGACAATTTGTCAGCCTTCTGATTGGTCCCTGACTGACTTACCAACAGGCTCATTCTGCCTTGTGACAAAGGGTGAATTGATTGATGTGTTGATCTTGACTGCACATTTTGATGTAAGGTATAGTTTTACTCATAGGGCAACATTTTCGTCCAACTCCTTATCCCTAAACTATTTTTTGAAAAACATTTTTGAATAGTTAAAACAGCCAATCTACAAGCTCACAATATGTCGATGTAGATCGGATAGTTGAACTATTCAAACATGAAAAGGCAATAAGGCAAATAAGTTTAAGGATAAGGGGTTTAGCATGGACGAAAATTTTGAGCCCCTAGTCTTTTGAATACAATTTAATTTTGTTTTAGTCATGTAGTTATTGTTGACTAAATTGTCATTAAGGATTTAGTCTTAGTTTTAGTCATATAGCGTAATTTTCATTCCATTTCTATTTAGTTTTCGTCGGTGAAAAAAAACGTTTTAGTCAACAAAAGGAACACCTGACTGAGTTCTGACCACTTGAAATGTCAGACAATGCTGTAACACATTTGAGTGTTACAGCAGTAATGTAAACACTGCTGTAACACATTTGAGTGTTACAGCAGTAATGCAACACTGCTGTAACACAGGGGCCACATGTGGCCCCCAAGTGTGTTGGTGAGGATTGGTAATAATGGTGCGTGCCCCTGGGGGCCCTGCAGGGGGGCCCGACTGCTGGCAGACCCCGAGAGGGACTTGAACTGCGGTGAAGTGATTGATCGTATTGATGTTCAAAGCGGAACAAAAGAATGACATGTTTCTGGACTTCCTACTCAACCACCTCTCCCCACGCACGCACGCACGCACGCACGCACGCACGCACGCACGCACGCACGCACGCACGCAAGCAAGCAAGCAAGCACTCTCTGTCTCTCTCTCTCCTCTCTGTCTCTCTCTCCTCTCTGTCTCTCTGTCTCTCTCTCTCTCTCTCTCTCTCTCTCTCTCCTCTCTTTCTCTCTCTCCTCTCTGTGTGTCTCTCTCTCTCTCTCTCTCTCTTCTCTCTCTCTCTCTCTCTCTCTCGGCCGTTTGTCCTTTGATTGCATCTGAAAACAGGAACAGAACAACAAGTCCATAAAAGGACGTGGCTTGTTGTCTCATTGATAAAAATCACAATGTAGGCTGAAGTGTTGCCAAGGCAACCAGTCTGTCCTCATAGTTTCATAAACAAGCCCCCCCCCACTCCTCCTCTCTCTCTCTCTCTCTCTCTCTCTCTCTCTCTCTCTCTCTCTCTCTCTCTCTCTCTCTCTCTCTCTCTCTCTCTCCCCCTCTCTTCAGTGTCAATATAAAGGGCAAGGACACTTTGGTAAAGGTTTGGGTTGTGTAGTTACCTTGTCATGATGGAACTTGGCTGCCATGAGATGTAATTTTCAAAGGCCATGCGTTGGAGTGTGTCACGACCTTATGCGGAGTCTAGGAGTAACACACAAAGTATATACTGCACCAGCAACACTGGTAACGAAAAAAGGTGTGCATTATTTATTAATGACAAATTGATTGTTACAGAAACTCCATATAAATGTCAGTATAAATTGGGAAAAGCCTAAAACTTCAGGCCAGGGCGTGGCCATGAAAGGCCAAAACAACAAACACAAACTCCTCCTATACAAAACTAAACTACAGCAAAAACGAAAATGACAAAATTAAGCTCCCTAACTAAATAAAGTAAAAAGTGTGGATTCAATTAAATGGCAGCACACCCCTACACTACCAAGCTTCCTTATGCCTTTAACACGCAGTATTTAAGTTACCTTATTCAAGGTACACCCTTTTTGCTAAAAGAAATATAATGTTAATGACGTTTAGAAGATTTAGAACACTTTCCTGGGGTCTTTATGTGTGTAAAATGTGGTTTTAGATATTTTAGATTTGAGCAGTGAGCCCAGTGTCTCTGATGTCATGGACACTGGGCTCACTTGGACTACAATTCCCATAATGCTTTTATAGAAAAAAAGCGGAGACAATTCATATAGTTAAAAAGGAGGAAAACTTTATTAAACATGTTTCGACCTATACCAGTCTTCATCAGGGCTTCCCATAATGCTTTGGTGCACTGCTCCTCCTTGTGGATAGGGGGAGGGCTGTCTCACTGAGACAACATGTGGTCCTGCAGGAAGGAAGTGAAGCCCAGTCCAGTGTCCATGACATCAGAGATACTTGTTACGGACTGTTCTGAAGTCTAGGGGCAACCTTCCCGCAACATGCATATGCATGGGAGAACAACACCGCTCACAAAAGAATACTTCCTTCAATACTCAAAGACAAATAAATCACAAAGTGGCTTAAGTGCATGGCAAGTATTACAAAGGAATGGCTCTGTGAGCACTGACTGACGGAATGATCTTACATTACAGGGTGATGAATGAACAGAACACAAAAGAAAAGGCCAGGCGAATAACACTAACTCAAATCCCTGATTCCCTAACGAACAACAGATACAACACTACAACTACCTAACAAACAAGAGCTACACAGAACTAAACGGGACCAAACTAACACTCCTTCCCGAAGGGAGTGAAAGTAAAGACAAGCAGAACGAAAACACAAACTAACGAAATTAAGCAGACATGACGAAGATAACGGAGCGTAGGCGGCTGGAGGGAAGACCGACGCTAAGCGGTGTTTCCTCGTCGAAGGGCTGACAGAGACTGAGTTTTGTCATTAAAGATGGAGTGCCAAATTTTTTGTATTTTTCCAGTTTTCCATGTGTCTATGAGGTGACAGTACTTCATTAGACACCCTGGAGTCGTTTTTATGTGCAATGGTGTATTAACTTTGTATTTAGGGTTTCTTCCTGAAGGCTGAACCCTTGACAGTCAAACGGGCCAATTAAATAAACAATAATATAGTGACATCACACTATCAGCCCCACCCCTAACCCCTCCCTCTTTATCATACAACTACAGCTGTGGGTGTGGCTTCAGTTCAGGTGGATCACCACCCATCAGCACCCACCAGGCAAACCAGGCATACTTAATGATCTGGTGGGCGTGTCCACATAAAAGCGTGATTTTAACAAATACTGTACACTTTTTGGAAAAAGTTCTTCTATATTATAATAATACCTGATGATCATGTTTTAGGGTGGAAAGAAATCGTGGCACTCTATCTTTAACATGTATTTTTTTGCAAAAAGGGTGAAGTTTTCCTTTCAGCACTCAGCATAAAGTTTGGCACACAGTCTACGGTCTCAGAAAACCGGAATGAATGAAATAAATAAATACATGAGTAAAAATGAAAAGAATGAAATGTACGTATTGAGGCCTTGTTGACATGAACGACATGCTCTTATGTGTTTCCTATAGGCTACGTTCAAAGGCTGGATGGACATCATGTACGCGGCTGTGGACTCTCGTGCTGTAAGTTCAAGTCCAGTCCAACTCGATATCTGTTAATCTGTACAATAGTGAGTTAACTGTGTGTGTGTGTGTGTGTGTGTGTGTGTGTGTGTGTGTGTGTGTGTGTGTGTGTGTGTGTGTGTGTGTGTGTGTGTGTGTGTGTGTGTGTGTGTGTGTGTGTGTGCGCGCGCACGTGTGCGTGCGTGCGTGCGTGGCAGGTGGAGGAACAACCCATCAAGGAGATCAACCTCTACATGTATCTGTACTTTGTGGTCTTCATCATCTTCGGCTCCTTCTTCACCCTCAACCTCTTCATCGGAGTCATCATCGACAACTTCAACCAGCAGAAACGAAAGATAAGCACCAAATGAATATGTAGCCTAATAAAAACACACCTGGCTCCTCACTGTCAGGTGCGCCAGTAGGATACAATATGTCCTCCCGGTGGGGGCTCCTCACTGGCAGGTGCGCCAGTAGGATACAACAATATGTCCTCGTTGGGGGCTCCTCACTGCAGGCAGGTGCGCCAGTAGGATACAACAATACATCCTCCCGGTGGGGGCTCCTCACTGGCAGGTGCGCCAGTAGGATACAATACGTCCTCCCGGTGGGGGCTCCTCACTGGCAGGTGAGCCAGTAGGATACAACAATATGTCCTCTCGGTGGGGGCTCCTCACTGGCAGGTGAGCCAGTAGGATACAACAGTACGTCCTCCCGGTGGGGGCTCCTCACTGGCAGGTGAGCCAGTATAGGATACAACAACACGTCCTCCCGGTGGGGGCTCCTCACTGGTAGGTGAGCCAGTAGGGTACAGCAATACGTCCTCCCGTTCGGGGGCTCCTCACTGGCAGGTGAGCCAGTAGGATATAAAATACGTCCTCCTGGTGGGGGCTCCTCACTGGCAGGTGAGCCAGTACTATAGGGTACAACAATACGTCCTCCCGGTGGAGGGGCGGCTCCTCACCGGCAGACCACTGGGGGTGCCCGAACCCCACTTTGAAAAGCAGTGGTTTTACATCGCTCAGAGGTTTTATTCTGTGCCGTCGTCTCTTTCCATTGTGAACGCAGGATAAGTATAAAGGTCTCGCGTCGTCCTCGCTGTTCCCACTGCTAAAATAAAACGGGGCCAGTCAGCACTTATTTCCCCCATGCTGTCGTGTGGAAACCCTGCGTGTCCAAAAAACTGTTACTTTCCAGGGAATGTAAATTGTCTGCGAGCAAGTCTATGTTTGTTCAGCCCATTTAGACCTGAGGCCGATTCTGAAACAATGTCTTCGGTTTTCTGAAAAACCCATGTTTCTATATCTCCGTGTTGCTCAACTTCTTTCATGTCAAGGACCCCCAGAATTGTCTGTATTTGGCTGCGAACCGCCATCTGAAAATATGTTGTTCCAGGGACCCCCCCCCACCCCCCATCAGAAGCAAATATATATATATTCAAAGTTTTGCGCCACATTTTCACGATTTTTCAAACATAGCAGATCTACAAGCTCGTGGCGCAGCACTCGGTGAGCTTGTAGATCTACTATTTTTTCCAATAGCTAAAGTATGACATGATGCTTAAAACACCAAAAGGGGTTCCCCGCCCACCCTGAATGGGTTAATGTTTGTTTAGGGCACTAAATGACGACGTAAGACGTCACGTGGCCGATTTAAATACAGTGGTCGCCCCTCACTTCACGTGAGTGTGATTAGTGATTATAGAGCTCGGCTGATGATGCTGTCAACGCGCTGTCTCTCCGGGGAAGATAACCGTGTGTGGGAAGATAACCGTGTGTGTGTGTGTGTGTGTGTGTGTGTGTGTGCGTGTGCGTGTGCGTGTGCGTGTGCGTGCGCGTGTGCGTGTGCGTGTGTGTGTGCGTGTGCGTGTGCGCGTGCGTACTTAGGAGGACAGGACATTTTCATGACGGAGGAACAGAAGAAGTACTACAACGCCATGAAGAAACTGGGCTCGAAGAAGCCCCAGAAACCCATTCCTAGACCTCTGGTAAGACCACATACTACCGCTATATCAGGCGTGGACAACTTTGATGATGGAGAGGGCCGCAATATATCCACTCACTCTAGAGGGCCACTATACTGTATTTCCACACTCGCTCCAGAGGGCCACTATATTTCCACACTCGCTCCAGAGGGCCACTATATTTCCACACTCGCTCCAGAGGGCCACTATATTTCCACACTCGCTCCAGAGGGCCACTATATTTCCACACTCGCTCCAGAGGGCCACTATATTTCCACACTCACTCCAGATATTTTCAGTAGTTAGGGTTCCGGGCAAACAAAAAGGTCTTGAGCTAAAACGTTTGGGTTAACGTTTGTTAATTACCTTTTTTTTTTTATATATTCAGACAGCCAGCAATGGGTAGAATGCTCAAAAAAAATGTGTCTCTGTGACACATCTAGGGGCCGCAATCTGCATTCAAAGATGTTCCTAGAAGCTTTGTCATTGGTCGAAAAAAAACCCGGTCGCAATGACTAACCAATCAGGAAGTAGACAGGCAAATTGACCAAAGTTTTAATTTCAGCCACAGCACTTTGTTGGGGACTGAAATGCATAACCATTCCTACTCCCGGACCCCTTCCCTACTTTCTCCAAAGATGTTACCGATGACACAAATTAAGGCTCTGTTCCATTTGGTGTACGGTGGTTCCAAAACGTTCTAATTACAAGGACCCCCATAACTCTGAGAGTGTATACATATTAACACTTTGACCCCTATTAACGAGTTGCCCGACATAATTAATTGCAGTAGAACACTTTTCCTGCGATTCGCGAGTTATGTTTTCATTGTTTAATCCACGTGTTTTAATCAGTTTTAAGTCATACAGGCAATCCACCGGACAGAATGGGATATGAGACGCGTTTTGATTATGTCATCGCAAAAAGGCCGTCGCACCGGCTTGCAAAGGGTTCTGGGAAAATTGAGTCCCTATTGTTTACAATGGCGAATTTGTCGGAGGAAAAAGCCGTGCACTGAGCGGGCTGTTGTTATGGAATACTTTTCAACACTACAACAAGCGATTACACCATTTTAAAGTGGATTTTCATGACAAGCAACTCAGCGGTCGGTGCAGTGGCTGTTCAAAGGTAACTCTATACTTAGGGCCGATTCATACTCCTATTTTACCGCTGTAGTGCCGAAATGATTTCGGCTCGTCAGAGATTTTCAGTAGCACCGAAGAGCCGACTTTAGGACGGTACCCGCCCCCCCGAACCTCAAATGACGTCACATCGTAGGCTCTACAGAGCCGAACCGACTTTTATTCGTCTCTAAAATAGGAGTATGAATCGCGCCTTAGGCAGTCTAGGCTATTAGATTATTGTATTAGATTATTGTTCTAAAACAGTTACAAACATATAGCAACAATAACAAAAACTGTTCCTAATTCACTAAAGTAGTTACACTTTCCGCCCACCAGAGCGAGCCACACTTCCTTGTTTACTCGGCCATGCAGTCCAGCAAGCCGGGAATCGGAGGCGCTTGCTGTCTAGTTACTGTCTAAGGCCACCCAGAGCCACCCATTCACAGTCATATGAGTGCGGGCGGTGCTTAGACGCCCGCACGGCCAGGGTGTGTAAGAAAATCAAGCGCTTCCCTTCCCTAGTTCAGCTATACAGAGATGCGGAATCAATGTAACGCACCTGGGAATGATATAAAGTGATTGAAGGTGTAGATTATCGTGATATTTTCTACATGGTCTAATCAGAAACCAGCCAAGCCAATTTAGAATCAAGTATTGGGACTACCTGTTTTAGAAATGTGCACTCTTAGAGGAGTTACACGCCCGTACGGGGCCATTTGGAACACACTCAAGGACACTCTGACACCCACTGGTGTAGCAGCACCCTGACTCTGTTTGACCAGAATGGAACAGAGCCTTCATTAGTATCAGCGGTAACACCTGTGAAGGAAGTAGAGAAGGGGGACTCAAAATGGCGTCTTGTGTGCATATGGAGCAACTATCTCTCCCTCCCCCCAGAACCAGAGCCATATAGAGTAAAGGCTCATTCATAGTCTGGATTTTCGGTGGTGAGGTGACCACCGCTCCAGTGGTGAGGTGACCATGCACCGGAGCTGAAATAACGCTGAGCGGTGGTGAGTAAAAACAGAGAGAAGGGCTGGGGCGGTGGCGGTTGGTTTGCTCTTCACCGCGGCTCAGTGACGTCATGTTGTAGTTCGGTGGTCACCTCACCACCTAAAGTCCAGACTATGAATGAGCCTTTAGACAGCAGAAAACGGAGCGCTCGAGCGCTGTTCATGCAGCCTGGAGAGTGACAAGCTGGGGTTTGAAATGTATCTAGTATTATTGTACAGTGAGTGACAACCAAAGTCTCTGTAATGTTTATGTTGTACTATTGCTAAATAAACTATCTAAAATAAAAGGATTTAAGATCATTAAAGCTGGGCTGTTGCCACTGTTCGCTATATGCTCTTCGCCAATATTAGTCTAAGTAGAAGAGCTGCGCCATTGAACTGGCCCCCTGAAGTGAACGGAGTTGTCGTAATTCTGTCTTACTAACTCGTTACTTGTTTTGTCTGTTACAGTCTTAACAGACAAAACTATCTGTCTTGACTGACCAGACTGGTCTTGACTGACTGGTTAAAGGACCACTTCACCACTTTTCAACCTATCTTCATATAATAGGTCCTCACTAATAATCATGAAAAAATGGCGTAATTTTTTTCTACTCGGTCTGTGTCTCATAGGAGGGCTGTGGGCAGATCGTGCCATTTTATCATGATTATTAGTGAGGACCTATTATATGAAGATAGGTTAAAAAGTGGTGAAGTGGTCCTTTAAGACTGGTCTTGACTGACCAGGCTGTTACAGTAACAGTATGTCTTGTCTGTTACTCTGCCTTAGTTACTTAGTTACTCTGTCTTAGTTACTTGTCGTAACTCTGTCTTACTTAGTTGTCTTACTCTCTCCCTCTCTCCCCCCGCAGAACCACGTGCAGGGCTTCTTCTTCGACCTGGCGGGGAAGCAGGCGTTTGACATCATCATCATGGTGCTGATCCTGCTCAACATGATCACCATGATGGTGGAGACGGACGAGCAGTCGCCGCGCATGGAGTACGTCCTCAACAACATCAACCTGGTCTTCATCGTCATCTTCTCGTGCGAGTGCACGGTGAAGATCATCGCGCTGCGCTGCTACTTCTTCACCGTGGGCTGGAACATCTTCGACTTTGTCGTGGTCATCCTGTCCGTCGTGGGTGAGTGTCCTGTCCGTCCGTCTGTCCGTTAGTTAATTGAAACACTTCAGCTCAGAATGACCATTAACCATTTATTGCAAAGCTATTGCATTTAGTATGGCGGTGTGGCTTTGCTCATGTGATATCATATCACATTTGATATCTCAGATTATCTGTGAACCGAGACACAGCTCTGATAGCAACAACAAACCACAGAGCAGAGCATAACAAAGACATTACATCAACAGCATAACTTTACTTTACTTTACTTTATTTTATTTAGACGACACAGAGCATATTAATGAACAGTACTTTTTTTTTAAGTAGCGTAAATACACCGGATTTAGCAGAGATGCTATTTTTGATGACTGTTGTCCCAACAAATGACCAGTTTGTGAAACCGTATTCTATGTGCGATAAGATCATACAATGAAGGTATGTCTTTGCAGCTTCTGTTGTTAAATATGGTTAAGTTAATTGTACACTTAAAATTCAGGTTTGAGTCCAAAATGACTCTGAGATATTTGAAGTGAGAAACTTGTTCCAATTCTATTCCCTTTGAGAACACATTTGACTGTTCGATCTTCACTGGTCTCTTACTGAACAGCATGCAGACTGTTTTTTTTTTACATTTAACAGAAGGCAATTGGCACTTAACGTAGTTTTAGTCAAATTTTAGTCATGTGAAAAGTTGTGTAGTTTTAGTCTACTAAATATCATAAGACATGCAGACATGCAGAGGGACGCATGACTTTTACCTGCATGGGTGACATCATCTTCTGATACTTTATGTTTTATAATCCTGTACCGTGCAGTGTTTTGTTTCATTAGCATTAGACAAAATAGGCTACAGCTGGGTGTTGTTACGGTGCAGCAGCTGCTGCTCAGTCTGAACCCGCGGTAACGGTAAAGATACCAAGGAAGCGTCAGTGAATGGTAAATGGTGCATTTATATAACGAATCCTTGGTTATTTTCATTCGACCGGGCTGAGTCAACATTTCACCGCTTTTCAGCAGTCGACAATATCATGCTTTTTTCAACAATATCGTGCTTTTTCCACGCTCAGTTCAAAGTGCTGTCGTTCAGCTCCCACTCATAATGTGACCAAATTTGACTGAGGTACTTCCATTGGAATTTTTTTGTCATATGAAAGCAGGGAATCATAGCTTCAAATTGACATATTGGTTGTTCCGTTTGACCCACCAGTTTTGGAGATATGGCTTATAGAGTAATGTCTTGAGGAAAACGAGTTGAGAAAACAGGCTTGAAAGCTACATGTTTAAGCATTTATTTCATATTTACATGTCGATTTCAGCTCTGACATTTATTTCAGACATGCTCTAGTATGTGAAAAGTCTCCCTGTGCTATTAACTCATTTTGGGAAAATTAAAATAACTTTTTCTCCTCTGGTGAAAAGCTGGAGTTTGCGCGATGGCAGGATCTCAGTCAAATCTGGTCACATATGCTCTGCCCTATAGAGCAATGGTTCCCAAGCCTTTTCATGTCAAGGACCCCCAAATTGACACCAATGAGCATGTGGACCCCCCGTTTAATTTCAAGGGCGATTTCCTGTCTACATGTCGAAGTGTCCTTGGGCAAGACACTGAACCCCAAATTGCTCCCGATGTGCTGGTTGGTACCTTGCATGGCTTCCGCCGCAATCGGTGTATGAATGTGTGTGTGAATGGGTGAATGTAATGCACAATCTATGTAAAGCGCCTTGGATAAAGGCACTATATAAATGCACCATTTACCATTTACCAAGGACCCCTAGTTTGACATGCATATTAGGCTACAGACCCCCATTTAATGGCATTTCTATCTCTGGGACCTCAATGTATATAGTAAAATCAATGGAAATTTAACTCTGAGAGTGTACAAATGGAACCAAATGGACCCGGTCCATTTGGTTCCATTTCTCTCAGAGTTGGTTCCAGCTCTCAGAGTCCATTGTACACTCTCCATTTGTCACATTAAATTATTACCCCTATCAAATTAAAATAAGACGCTATAATTCACATTCCCTTATGACCCCCTATTCACTAATTACCCTTATTCACGTATTATCCTTATACACATTTACTACATAGAATGCATTGTTGTTCTGCTGTGTGTGCGTGTGCGTGTGCGTGTGCGTGTGCGTGTGCGTGTGCGTGTGCGTGCATGTGCGTGTGTGTGTGTGTGTGTGTGTGCGTGCGTGTGATGAATGAGGCCAGCCTATTGGCCTTGATGTCCTCACTGTACCAAGGTCCTACATACTGTACATCACACACACACACACACACACACACACACACACACACACACACACACACACACACACACACACACACACACACGCATGCCCAAATTGTTTTCACTATCACCCATTCACCCAATTACATGCACGCACGCACGCACGCACGCACGCACGCACGCACGCACGCACGCACGCACGCACGCACGCACGCACGCACGCACACAGACAGACAATGGCAAGCGGCCCATTATATATGCCAGCGGTCATCTAAGCCTTTTCCGGACAGGCACAGACAGAGACTCCTGCTCCACATTCAGTGGAGCAGGGGTCCTTCTGGCTGACCTTTGAATGATGAATGTTCATAACAAACCCACTTGAATATGGCAAGTGTTGAAGTACATCTATGCAAAGTGCTGTACTTAAAACTCTTTGACTGCCAGCGTCGCTTCAGTCTGTATAGTCCTTTATACCAGGGGTTCCCAAACCTTTGGGGGGAAGATTTTTTTCCAGGTACCCCCTCATCCTCGCAACACCGATAAGCATATTTAGATGCCATTGGAACTATTTGTATTAAAACTTTTCAATCAAAGTCACAACACATTTTCACAACATTTATTTAAGATGCTATCTTAGAATAGATGTAGACCTATTTGACAGTGCAGAAACATAATTGCCTTCCTTGATGCATCAATTAAGCATCAACGACCATCAGCTGGTCACAGACACTCAGCCTCTGCAGCACTCTAACTGAAAGTGATTGCATGGAGTTGTTTAATTTCTATCCAAATGCCCATTTAATTTAATTGAAATGGGGGGGGGGGGGGGGCTAGTGAAAGTTATTGGACTCATTACTGTACTGTATGTGGAGGTCCTGAAGATGATACCAATGTTGATTGAAAAAAATACAAAAAAAATAAATATACTACTGTATATTGTATCGATATCGTGAGCCCATGGTTTACAATTTAGGCATTTTGCACACACTCTTAATCCAGAGCGATTTACAGTAAACAGGAACACAAGACATGGTAATACATCAAAAACATACTCATCATGAATCATACGTATGCTAAGAAACCAACAGTGGAATATATAACGAACTATGCATATTATACCAATATGTGCTATGTCTACATAAAATGCTGTCTAAGTTACATAAGTGCCCAATATCGTGCATCATACGGTATCGTGATATTAGCGTAAAGGCACGCCCTATAGTAGTTGCTCTATTTGTATAGATTATTTCTACATTATCGAGGTCAATCGGTATACCGAGTGCAGGAATACAGTGGAGCTGTCACAACAGTTCACTCATCTTACTTCTGTCTGTGCTGCTGGCACATTGTTGTACCAAACACTCGCCTCGGGTTGGTTGCAAGAGGTGTGTGTCTCTGATGTCTTGGGAAGTGTAGCCCGGTTTCCACCTCATTTCGTGAGCGGTGGGTTCTCTTGGGAGCCACATCAGCCGGTGGTGGCCTTTCTCCAATCGGGAGACATGTGTTCACTCACTGAGTCCGTACATACTGTATAGTAATATAGTCAAGGCTTTCCAGTCCTTGGTTTTGGACCAGACACAGTGCTCAGGTAATCTGCCCACTGTGTATTCCACCATGGAAAAACGTGGAATTTCCAAGTTTTAGAGCTAATAATAATAATAATACATTTTATTTATAAGGCGCCTTTCAGGGCACTCAAGGTCGCCGTACAGGTTAAAAACAGTTGATACAAAAACACAGTTAAAAGCAAAACAAAACTAGGGCACAGCTTGCAGCAGAGGTCAGCCATATGCCTGCCTAAACAGGTGGGTTTTGAGGTGAGATTGGAATATGGTGATAGAGTCAATGTTTCTGATGTCAGGGGGGAGGGAGTTCCAGAGGTGGGGGGCAGAGCGGCTGAAGGCTCTTGACCCCATGGTGGACAGACGGGCTGGGAGGACTTTCAGGGTGATGGAGGAGGCAGACATAAGAGACCGGGTGGGGATGTTGACGTGGACCAGGTCAGACAGGTATGGGGGGGCGAGGTTATGGATGGCCTTGAATGTATGGAGCTAAATAGCATTCCATTTTGCTCTGCTTTTTGAGTAGTTTTATCCAGTGTCAGTGTTGATTTCGTCGACTATGACAAAAAAAATTCGACATTTTCACTGACGAAAACTAAATGGAAACTACATGAAAACTATGCTATCATGACTAAAACCAAGACTAAATATATTGACAATTTTGTCAATAAAAAAAAAATAGATTAAAATGTGAGGAAGAGACTAGTGGACAAGAGATCCAGTAGGCTATAAGTCATTTTACACTCCGTTGCATGCTGAAAATAGCCGACCTACAATCTCACAATTTTCTTTTTTGTAAAATGAGTCATTATGACGGCATCAAGGCCCGCCAAAATACATTTTAGTCGACTGAATCAACTGTACATTTAGTCGACTAAAATCTTATGCCATTTAGTCGACTAAAACTAGCCTAACACTAAAACATTTCAGATGACTAATATGTGACTAAAACACACAAAATAGGCCTATATATATTCAAAAATATATAGATTTTATAGAACTAAAATCTAGTTTAGTACAGTATGGGTTTCTGTAGTCTGGTGGCTGTGCTTGTGTTCGTGCGGCGTGTTGCGGCGTGTTGCGGCGTGCGGTGTGTTGTTTTTGGCAGCAAATTTCTATTTTAGTTTTAGTCATAGTCTCTTGAATACTCCTAATTTTGTTTTTTATTCACATTTTAGTCGCCTGGAATCTTTTAGTGTTAGTCTAGTTTTATAGTCCACTTGTGAACCTAGACATGTTGAGTACACCAAGGTTTTATGTTAGAAATGTTGAGTATGGGTCCCCAGCATGTAGAAACGGCCGGATGCTAACTTGCATATGTTGATCAATTTTCATAATTGGCATAATATGTGACCATATAGAAGGCAAACCTATAGACAGGCAAAAAAAAATCTAATTTTCATCATGCATATGTAGCATGTTACATGTGATCAATCTAGGGGGTTTTCATGATGCTGAATGCTAAAAACGGTCATAGCCGTCATCACAATGATGATGTCAGCACATTTGCGCCATAGCACAAGTGGCTATGGCCGTTTTTATCCCAAGAAACTTGGAATTCTTGGAATTGATTCAGCATCATGAAAACCCTAGTTTGACACATCACATGCATACTAAAAGAATGATGATTTGTTTTTGTTGTTGCCTTCTATAGGTTGTGAATGGTATGGTCACATATTATGCCAATTATGAAAATTGCTCAACATATGCAAGTTAGCATCCGGCAGTTTCTACATGCTGGGGACCCATACTCAACATTTCTAACATAAAACCTTGGTGTACTCAACATGTCCGGGTTCACAATGGGGCTCTATGGGCTGGCAAGCTATTTGTCGACTAAATATCCTAAGATTTCAGTCGACTAAATCTACAGGGGATTTAGTCGAATAACATGTATTTTGGTGGGTCTTGATGCCGTCATAATGGCTAATTTTACACTTGCTGAAAATAGCAGATCGACAAGCTCACAACGCGCCGCGCTGCGACGCGTTGTGAGCTTGTAGATCTGCTATTTTCAGTCATGCAACCATGTGTAAAATGACTATACTGTCTGGATATCTTGTCCACTAGTCCCTTCCTAACATTTTAGTCTAAGTTTGTATTTGTTGACGAAATTCTCAGTATATTTAGTGTCAGTTTTAGTCATCATAGCTTAGTTTTTATTTAGTTTCCATATAGTTTTTGTCAGTGAAAAAAAGGTATAGTCGACGGACATTTTTCGTCTTAGTTTTAGTCGACGAAATCAACACTGGTGCGCGGCGGAGTCCCCAGACAAACTCTCTGGGGTTCCACTGTGTGCGCGCTAGTGCTCTGTTATGGACCCATTGTGTCTGGGTCACTTATTTCCTTCAGGTGCTTTAATAAAATGCACGCTCTCTTTTTAACTTTGATAATTAACCGTCCCAATTCGGCTCGACCTGCGCGTAGAGTGAATTAGCAAAATATGTCGTGCATGAGGCTCAATGTGGTGTTTATCCCATTTTTCAAGTTCATGGTTGACAAGTGTTACGCATATGTCCCTTTCAGCTGTCCTACTGTCTGTCTCTCCTACACTGTCTCCCCTCAGCTGTCCTACTGTCTGTCTCTCCTACACTGTCTCCCTCTCAGCTGTCCTACTGTCTGTCTCTCCTACACTGTCTCCCTCTCAGCTGTCCTACTGTCTGTCTCTCCTACACTGTCTCCCTCTCAGCTGTCCTGCTGTCTGTCTCTCCTACACTGTC